>NW_012267219.1:1291660-1293855 GCF_000151885.1 Dipodomys ordii
GGTTGTGGCACCTGAACTCTGGGCTTGGGTGCTGTCCCTTAGCTCTTCAGCTCAAGGCTAGCGCTCTACCACTTGAGCCACAGTGCCACTTCCGGCTTTTTTCTTTTTACTTATGTGGTACTGAGGAATCGAACCCAGGGCCTCAGGCATGCAAGACAAGCGCTCTACCACTGAGCCACCTTCCCAGCCCTCAAATAGGGTCTTGAATGTATACCTAGGCTGTCCTGGACTGTGATTCTCCTATTTTCCTGAGTAGCTAGAATGACAGTTGCGTGCTACCACACTCAACTTGTATTGGTTGAGATGGAGATCTCACTAACTTTGCCAGGACTAGAATCATTGATCTTCCTGGTCTCTGCTTTGGAGTAGCTAGGATTACAGATGTGAGCCACTGTGCCCTGCTGACAGAATGATTTCAGAAATATTGCCTACTGTTTGCAATATACTTCTATATGTATTTTAGGTAACTAAAAAGTTATTTAAAAGTGACTCCTCAACTAGGTGCCTACTGTTCATGCCTGTAATCCTAGCTACCCAGGAGGCTGAGATCTAGAGAATTGAAGTTTGAGGCCAGCCCAGGGAGAAAAGCCCATGAAACTTCATCTCCAAAAATCACCAATAAAAAGCTGGAGGTGTGACTCAAGTGGTACAGTGCCAAGCAAGCAAGTGGAACAAGCCCTGAGCTCAAACTCCCATACCATTAAAAAAAAAAAAAAAAAACTTGGACACTGGCTGATTATAATCCTAGATCCTAGCTGAGACCTGAGGGTCGCAGTTCAAAGCCAGCCTAGGCAGGAAAGTCTGTGAGACTCTTCTCTCCAATTAACTATCAGGAAACCAGAAATGGAGCTGTAGCTCAAAGTAGTAGAGCACTAGCCTTGAGCAGAAAAACTCAGGGACAACACCCAGGCCGAGTACAACCCCATAAATGACCAACAAAAGACATAGGTTGCTTTCAAGTGTACTATATTGGCTTAAAACACCCAGTTTGGGAGCCAGGCACCAGTGGCTTATGCCTGTAGTCCTGAGCTGAGATCTGAGGATCATGGTTTGAAACCAGCGCAGAAAAGGAAAATCCAGGGCTGGGAAGTTGGCTCAGTGGTAGAGCACTTGCCTTGTAGGCTCGAGGCCCTGGGTTCGATTCCTCAGCACCACATAAGCAAAAAGAAAAAAAGCTGGAAGTGGTGCTGTGGCTCAAGTGGTAGAGCGCTTGCCTTGAGCTGAAGAGCTGAGGGACAGTGTCCAGGCCCAGAGTTCAAGTCCCACGACCGACCAAAAAAAAAAAAGAATCTCTAGGACTTTCCTGCCCTGGCTGGCTTTGAACCATGATCCTCAGATCTCAACCTCCTGAGTAGCTAGGATTAACAGGCATGAGCTACCTACACCCAGTCTAGAATGTTTTTTTTATTGGCTAGCTGACTTTATACAGCCCACGTTTGGGACTAGGCTAGATCTGGTGACTATATACTAGGTACTCAGTTTACTGATAGGTGATAGACTTTTAGAGGCTTTATATAGAGATTTGGTATGATTCAAAGCTAGCAAGTGAAAGGGGGCCTGGGGAATGGAGTGTTACTTTAGCTGGAATTGCCAGGTTGAGAAATCTTTCCTGTTATACTACTTTCCAGCATTGTTTGGAGAACTGCCCACATTAAAGAACATTCTCTACCCTTACCCTGCCCCAGTAGGCTGACCCATAGTCAGGCCTCAATTCTCCCTGGTGATTGGGTTTTTGATAAGCCTTTCTTGTGGAAATATACTTCTGAGGGAATTTAAATTTGATTTCTTCTGTGTTGAAGGAAGGATAAAAAACAAACAAAAAAAAAACTACCTCAAGTGGGAAGGTAATAAATATCACACCACTTGACTGATTTGCTTTATGATTCTGTCTTTGAATGGATCACTTGCCCATTACCAACTCTTGGCTAAAACAAACCAACAACAACAACAAAAATACACCACTATACTAGGACAAATCAATTGAATCTCATGTATTTTTTTCTGATCTTTTGAGAGTCTTGACTGTGGCATAAAAATGCTGGAGGTGGGCTGGGAAGGTGGCTCAGTGGTAGAGCACTTGCTTTGCATGCCTGAGGCCCTGGGTTCGATTCCTCAGCACCACATAAGCAAAAAGAAAAAAGCCGGAAGTGGGGCTGTGGCTCAAGTGGTAGAGCACTCGCCTTGAGCTGAAGAGC
>NW_012267219.1:1298011-1300362 GCF_000151885.1 Dipodomys ordii
GGACCCAAAAAAAAAAAAAAAAAAGAGTTTCAGTTCAAGCCCTATGACCAACCAAAAAAAAAGAAAGAGTTTCACAGACTTTCCTGCCCAGGCTGTCTTTGAACCTCGATCCTCAGATCTCAGCCTCCAGAGTAGCTAGGATTATAGGCGTGATCCACTGGTACCCGGCTTTGGTGTACTTTTTTATTCCAACTATCTTGGCAGATGGTTGGTCAAGACATGGAGGAGAGAGAGAGAGAGAGAAAGAGAGTTAGTTTTCAGATACTGGGGCTTGAACTCAGGGCCTGGATACTCACTGTCCTGAATTCTTTTGCTAAAGGCTAGCTCTGTACCACCTGAACCACAGTTTCCCTTCCAACTTTTTGGTGGTTAATTAGAGATGAGAGTCTCATGGACTTTCTGCCCTCCCTGGCTTCAAATTGTGATCTCAACCTTGTTGAGATCTAGGATTACAGGCATGAGCCCCCGAAAGAGAAGTGTTTTCTGTCAGAAATATAGTGGAGATCCCAATCTCCAGGGAAGGTCTTGGTCTTCCTAAGCTGCTTTTAATCTCGAAGCCAGTATATACGTAACCTGAACAGAAGTAAACCTTCCAGTCTAAGCTCTTGTTTCTGTTCTGGTACAACCTCTTTAGAGTTTAACATTTCCTGCTTCCAGAAGTAGAGTAGGGTTGGGGATTTGGCTCAAGTGGGAGAATACCTGCTTAGCAAGCATAAGGCCTGGAGTTCAAATCTCCAGTACTGCCAAAAACAAACAAAAACTGAGTGGAGGTCACATTTGTTGGTGTAAGCCTGTAGAACCCACACTCAGGACACAGGCAGAACCTAGTTTGAAGGCAGCTTAGGCTATATAGCAAGGCCTCGTCTCAAAATTAAAATTAAAAAAATACAGTGATATAGAAGAGGTGAGAGTTTGGAGTAACAAAGATGAAAGATGTTAAAGTACATTATTTGCAATTATGAAAATAGGATAATGGGCTGGGCATTAGGTGGCTCATGCCTGTCATTCTAGCTACTCAGGAGTCTGAGATCTGGAGATTGATGCTCAAAGCCAGCCTGGGCAGGAAAGTCCATGAGATTGTTACCTCTAATTAATTAACGAAATCCAGAAGTGGAGCTATGGCTCAAGGGGTAGAATGCCAGCATTGAGTGAAAAACCTAAGAGACAGGGACAGCATCCAGGCCTTAAAATTCAAGCCCCAGTACCAGCACACATACAAAAAAAGAGACAATGAAATCTGTTGAAATTGTTTTGGAAAGGAGCAGGGAGAGGGATAAGGGATGAAATTGATTGTAAAGGGTATGGAAAAATAACAGTGAAACCCCCTCTGTATAACTATGTATATACTATGTATAACTAAAGCATGCTAAAAAGAAGAGATCAGCTGAGAGCAAACAAATAAAAAATAAATGCTGGGCACCAGTGGCTCATGCCTGTAAGCTACCCAGGAGGTAGAGATCTGAGGATTGTGGTTCAAAGCCAGCCCATATGGGGCTGGGAAGGTGGCTCACTGGTAGAGTGCTTGCCTTGCATGCACGAGGCCCTGGGTTCGATTCCTCAGCACCACATAAGCGGAAAAAGCCCGAAGTGGCACTGTGGCTCAAGTGGTAGAGCGCTAGCCTTGAGCCGAAGAGCTAAGGGAGAGTACCCAGGCCCAGAGTTCGGTCCCCATGACCGACCAAAAAAAAAAAAAAAAAGCCAGCCCTGGGAGGAAAGTCTGAAACTCTTTATCTCCAGTTAACCACCAAAAGCCAGAAGTGGAGCTGTGACTTTAGTAGTAGAGTGCTAGCTTTGAGCAAAAAAGCTAGAACAAAACATTAAAATCTAAACTTGAGTATTCAAAAAAATAAAAGTAGGTGGGGAGTAGAAATACTTATATTTGATTCTTAGCAGCAATGTGATAGCTTACTATGTAAAACCTGACAAATTGATTAGTTTTATGTGCCTCAGTTTCTTCACCTATGAAATACAGGCCAGACTATATGTAGATGATAGATTGTTGCTGGTTTTCTTTTTTGTTTGTTTGTTTTGTTTTTGTCAGCCATGAGGCTTGAACTCAGGGCCTGGGCTCTATCCCTGAGCTTTTTCACTCAGGGCTAGTGCTCTACCACTTTGAGCGACAGCATAACTTCCAGTTGTTTTTTTGTTTTTGTTTTTTTGGGGGGAGGGGGTCCGGTTGTGGGGCCTGAACTCTGGGCCTGGGCGCTGTCCCTCAGTTCTTCAGCTCAGGGCTAGCACTCTACCCCTTGAACCACAGTGCCACTTCCGGCTTTTTTCTTTTTGCTTATGTGGTGCTGAGGAATTGAACCCAGGGCCTCATGCATGCAAGGCAAGTGCTCTATCACTGAACC
>NW_012267219.1:1301474-1304095 GCF_000151885.1 Dipodomys ordii
GCTGTGGCTCAAGTGGTAGAGCACTCGCCTTGAGCTGAAGAGCTGAGGGACAACGCCCAGGCCCAGAGTTCAGTCCCCACGACCAGACCCAAAAATAAAAATGCTGGAGGTATGGCCCAATTGGTAGAGCGCCTGCCCTGAGTTTGAAACCCCAGTTCTGGGGGACAAAAATTGACTTTATAAACATAATGTTATTAAAGATGAGTAGCCCATCACTACAGAAAAAGTATGACACATTCCTGATTTTATATCCTGGAGTGGGAGGTAGACTTCTCTAACCCAGTAGTTACAAATCTCCAACAATCCTAGGTTGCTTAGTAGTAAGAAAATTTGCTGACCTGTGTTTTGGGCTATGGCTGTGGAGGTTAATGACAAGGACTTTGTAAATCCAAGTGAGCCTGTCAAACTTTTTGTCTTCACGCTCCCCCAAACTCCTACTGTTTTCCCAGGCCTGGAGTGATGTGTTTAGCCATGAGAATTCAGTCCATTCTAATTCCCATGCTTTCATATTGTAGAATAATAGTTACATTTAGGTTTATAAAGTTCTGCCCCTTGAATCACATGCTCTGAAAGATAAAAATGTGAGGGATTCAATTGAAAAACTTGGAATTTTTCCTCTTGTTTCTTCGGAGTGTGTGTATGTTACCTTGAAGAAAACTGATTAATTTATTGTTTGTTATTTTTTCCTGTTACATCATCTGTTCTCTTTTAACGTTAGAGTTCCATTGGCCAATCCTCTTTTCCTATAGGACAGTGTTTATGAAGTACCATATAAATATGTCTTTAGAAATGGTTAATTCTCCGATTTCTTAAGAGAAAAGCAAGTTTCAGCCGGGCGCCGGTGGCACGTGCCTGTAATCCTGGCTACTCAGGAGGCTGAGATCTGACAATCATGGTTCAAAGCCAGGACGGGCAGCAAAGTCCTTGAGACTCTTATCTCCAATAAACCACTAGAAAACCGGAAGTGGCGCTGTGGCTCAAGCAGTAGAGCGCTCGCCTTGAGCTGAAGAGCACAAGGACAGCACCCAAGCCCAGAGTTCAAGCCCCACAACCAACCAAAAAAAAAAAAAAAAGAAGACAAGAGAAAAGCAAGTTTCTTAAATGTACACAGAACTAGTGAATTCAAATTCTGGTCTTCCTGCATTTTACTAGTCTCCACCACCACCAGAGATCTTTATAGATAAGCTGAGCTTCTAAAAGGCAAAGGGAGGGAATGAGTAATGTTAAATCACAGTGAGTTGAGTGGCAATGCAGAGAAAACTGAGGTTTATTCTAGAGTCCTGACCACATGGGTCTCAATCTGTTTTCCCATTTTCCATGATTGCTCTGTAATTTTAGTAGCAGGATTGAGGAATCCTTCAACCCTTCACATTTTACTCAGCCTTCATCTGAATATCATCTAGGAGTACTTTAATAGCATCCACAACTATAAGCTGTCCAGAGACCCTGATGGCCCATCTTTCAGTATCATTCTTCTCTTAAGACATTTTTTTTTATGCCAATTGTGGGGCCTGATCTCTGGGCCTGGGCGCTGTCCCCCAGTTCTTCAGCTCTACCACTTGAGCCTCAGCCCCACTTCTGGCTTTTTTCTGCTTATGTGGTGCTGAGGAATCACCTTCCCAGCCCTCTTTAAGACATTTTTTTTGTTTTTTTGGTCCAGTCGTGGGGCCTGAACTCTGGGCCTGGGCACTGTCCCTCAGCTCTTCAGCTCAAGGTGAGTGCTCTACCACTTGAGCCACAGCCCCACTTCCGGGTTTTTTTTTCTGCTTATGTGGTGCTGAGGAATCGAACCCAGGGCCTCATGTATGCAAGGCAAGCGCTCTACCACTGAGCCACCTTCCCAGCCCTCTTAAGACATTTTTGAACTTTGATCATGACTTACAGTTTAAAAAATCTGACATCATACATAACTCATACTTAAAATACATATATAAGTGAAATTTTCACAGAGTAATTTTTTTTTTTTGGATAGTAGTGAAGGAGTGTAAACTCAGGCTGATGCTTACTAGGCATGCCTTCTTTCTCTCTCTCTCTCTCTTTCTCTCTTTTGGTTGGTCCTAGGGCTTGAACTCTGGGCCTGGGTGCTGTCCCAGAGCTCTTCAGCTCAAGGTGAGCGCTCTACCACTTGAGCCACAGCGCCACTTCTGGTTTTCCAGTGGTTTATTGGAGATCAGAGTCTCGTGGATTTTCCTGCCCAAGCTGACTTTAAACCACAATCTTCAGATCTCAGCCTCCTGAGTACCTAGGCTTACAGGTGTGAGCCACCGGCACCCGGTGCCCTCTGTCTCTTGAGACATGTTCTCCTTCCCTTAACCCTTTTTTATTGTATACTTGCTCTAGCTATCATTTATTTTTGCTGCCAGTACTGGGGGTTGAAATAAGAGCCTCTTGTTGTCATCACCCAGCTTTTTTTCCTCGCAGCTTGTGCCCTACTATTTGAGCCATACTTCTGCTTCCAGTTTTTTGCTGGTGAACTGAAGAGTCTCTTATAGCTCTATCCAGGGTAGCTTTGAACCAAGATCCTCAGAGTTTAGCCTCCTGAAGACCTAGGATTATAAGTGTGAGCTACCAGCTCGTTAGTTATTTTTCAAATAGGGTTTTTTCTTTTCTTTTTTTTTTTT
>NW_012267219.1:1306190-1321374 GCF_000151885.1 Dipodomys ordii
ATTGGAGATAAGAGTCTCACAGACTTTCCTGCCCGGGCTGGCTTTGAACCATGATCCTCAGATCTCAGCCTCCTGAGTAGCTAGGATTACAGGCATGAGCCACTGGCGCCAGGCTAAAAAGTTAGACCAGTAAAAATCTAGATGCGAAAGCATTTCATCGCAGTTATACAGTATATTTAAATAGGATTGTTCAGTCCAGCTAGGAATAAACTCAATACCCTATTTGAAAAAAGAGTTAGGGGCATAGATCAAGTGATAGAATACTTGCTTAACAAGTGTAATGTCCTGAGTTCAAATTCTTAGTGCCAAAAAAATTAGCTGAAGCTGGGCAGCAGTGGCTTATGCCTGTAATCTTAGCTACTCAGGAGGCTGAGATCTGAGCCTCTCCATTCAAAGCTAGCCCCAACAGGAAAGTCCATGAGACTGTTATTTCCGATCAACCACCAGAAAACCAGAAGTAGCGCTATGGCTCAAGTGGTAGAGCACTAGCCTTGAGCTGAAGGGCTGAGGGACAGCGCCCAGGCCCGGAGTTCAAGCTCCTGGACCAACCAAAAAAAAAAAAAAAAAAGTTAGCTTGGAGGTGGGTAGTTCATGGTTGTAATCTTAGCACTCAGAAAGCAGATGCAGAGCTGGGAAGGTGGGTCAGTGGTAGAGTGCTTGCCTTGCATGCACGAGGCCCTGATTCCTCAGCACCACATAAGCAGAAAAAGCCGTAAGTGGCGCTGTGGCTCAAGTGGTAGGGTGCTAGCCTTGAGCTGAAGAGCTGAGGGACAGCGCCCAGGCCCATGACTCACAAAAAAGAAGAAAAGAAAAAAAAAAGCAGGAGTAACTCAAGAGTTAAGGCCAGCTTGAACTGCAAAGTGAAAAACCCAAGGGCTGTGAGTGTAGTTTAGTGGTAGAGTCTTTGTCTTTATGCACAAGTCCAGGTTCCATCTCCAACACCTTAAAAAGGTTAAAAAAAAAAAAAGTAAAACGCATAGTATATATTACATAATTATGTATAATTATATACTTTAATTGAAAAGAAAGGATTGGGGAGAATGAAAACAATTGGAATTCCTTCACATACTGCTCACCTTAATTTTATTTTCCTCAGTAGTTACCATTGTTAGGCTGGGTGTGGTGGTGATTGAAGCTGGGTGTGGTGGTACATGCATGTAATCCCAGATACTCAGGAGGCATAGATAGAAAGACTGGCCAAGGTACAGTGCAAAACCCTATCTAAAATATAAAGGAAAAAAGAGGGTCTTTGGGAGTCTGACATGAGTACTAGAGCAACTTCCTAGCAAGTACAAGGCTCTGAATTCAAGCTTCAGTACCAAAAGGGGGGAAAAAAGTGACTGCTCTTAACAGAAGCATGTGTATTCATCCATGCCTTTTTTTCTTCTTTTTTTTGGTCAGTCCTGGGGCTTGAACTCAGGGCCTGGGCACTGTCCCTGAGCCTCTCTAGACTCAAGGGTAGCGCTGTACCACTTGAGTCACAGCGCCACTTCTGGCTTTTTCTGTTTATTTGGTACTGAGGAATCGAACCCCAGGCTTCATGCATATTAGGCAAGTACTCTACCACTAAGCCATATTCCCAACCTTCTTCTATGTCTTTTTTTTTGTCTGTCGTGGGGCTTGAAATATGGGCTTGGGTGCTATCCCTGAGCTTTTCAGCTAAAGGCCAGCACCTTACCTCTTGAGCCATAGCACCACTTCCGGTTTTCGAGTGGTTTATTGGAGATAAGAGTCTCACGGGGCTGAGAAGACCCAAAAAATAAATAATTAAAAAAAAAAAAAAAGAGTCTCACGGACTTTGCTGCCCGTCCTGGCTTTGAACCGTGATCCTCAGATCTCAGCCTCCTGAGTAGCTAGAATTACAGGTGTGAGCCACCGGTACCCGGCTCTTCCATGTCTTTTTTTTTTTTTTAATAGTTTAATGTATTTTAATAGCAAACTTACAGGAACAGCACAGAAGACAGACAACATTAAAAACATGAACTTGCTTGTAGGACAACTCAGAAAAGTGGAGTGAACAGATGGAATCTACCGTATGATAAAACTTCCATGTCTTTTTTTTTTTTTTTTTTAGTCTGGTCGTGGGGCCTGAACTCTGGGCCTGGGCGCTGTCCCTCAGCTCTTCAGCTCAAGGCTAGCGCTCTACCACTTGAACCACAGCTCTACTTCTGGCTTTTTTCTTTTTGCTTATGTGGTGCTGAGGAATTGAACCCAGGGCCTCAGGCGTGCAAGACAAGCGCTCTACCACTGAGCCACCTTCCCAGCCCCTAACTTCCATGTCTTTATGCAGAAATATCAAGCCATATTTTGTTTGTATATATGCTTGAACACAGGGCCTCAAGTTCTTGCTTAGCTTTTTTGTTTGTTTGTCTGCTTGTTTGTTTAAGGCTGGCCCTCTACCACTTGAGCCACACCCCCACTTTCAGCTTTTTGATGGTTAGCATTCTGAGTAGCTGGGATTACAGGTATGAGGCTCCAATGCCCAGCTCCATCAATATATTTTGTTCAACTTGAGAAAACTGACACAAAGAAAGAAGTTAGAAACTTTGGGCTGGGAAGGTGGCTCAGTGGTAGAGCGCTTGCCTTGCATGTATGAGGCCCTGGGTTTGATTCCTCAGCACCACATAAGCAAAAAGAAAAAAAGCCAGAAGTGGTGCTGTGGCTCAAGTGGTAGAGCGCTAGCCTTGAGCTGAAGAGCTGAGGGACAGCGCCCAGGCCCAGAGTTCAGGCCCCATGACCAGACCCCCCCAAAAAAAAGGAAAAGGGGGGGAGACACCCTTAAATTGAGTAAAATTGGCTTTGTGAAAAATCTATATTGTCTTTATTTTGATTATTTCATTAGAGACCAGTAAAAACTTAATCACAAAATGGTACATATGTGTCTGGATTATTAGAACTCACTGACATAGCTGACTGCAAACTACCCTGTAGGATCACATTATGTTGTTACAGTCCTTTCAATTTATCTAGTCAACTTTAGGACCTTGAGGTGTTGGGTTTTTTTGTTTGTTTCTTGTTTTTTGTTTTTGTCAGTTGTGGGGCCTAGGCACTGTCTCTCAGCTCTTCAGCTCAAGGCTAGCACTGTACCAACTGAGACAGAGCACCACTTCAGACTTTTTCTGCTTATGTGGTGCTGAGGAATCGAACCGAGGGCTTCATGCATGCAAGGCAAGCACTCTACCACTGAACCACCTTCCCAGCTCCTCCTCTGGGAGTTTTGTTCCTCTGCATTGCATCCTGTGCGATTTTCATTTTTACTATCTAGAAAGTAGCATTGCTGAGATATTTAATTTGGCACCAAAACCCTTGCTGTAGTGACAAAGAGTGGTTCCCCACATAAGAGTATGATGTCTGGGGCTGGGAAGGTGGCTCGGTGATAGAGCGCTTGCCTTGCATGCATGAAGCCCTGGGTTCGATTCCTCGGCACCACATAAGCAGAAAAAAAAGCGGGAAGTGGCACTGTGGCTCAAGTGGTAGAGCGCTAGCCTTGAGCTGAAGAGCTGAAGGACAGCGCCCAGGTCCAGAGTTCAGGCCCATGACCAGACCCCCTCCACTCCCTCCCCCCCCTCCGCAAAAAAAGAGTATGATGTCTTTGGAGTCACTAGGATATCAGCCTTGGAGAAGGAAAAGGAATAACTCAAACAAAGCATCATTTTAGAGAGATATTTTTGTTTATTGTTCCCTCATTAACTCCCTCTTTCTCGGTAGTAACGATGATGGAAGATATTTAGGTTTGTTTGACTAGAATCTGAGAGCCACTTTTTGTCTGATAGCTTCCCTCTTCCAACAGCTTTCTTAACCTTTGTAGAGGGAAGAGGAATTGATTCACTTATTCTTTAATTAAGTCTTGATTGCTTGTGTTTAGAGATCAGCCTTCCTCTACCTCTAGTTTGGAGGGCTATAGCTGTTAGGCCTCTTTGGTATGGAGGGTAATCTTAATCTCTAGGCATCAGCAAGACAGCTGCAAGCTGAGAGTAGGTCAAGCTTTCAGACCTAGATTTGATAGACTCTCAAGACTTGGGGAAGTGAAAAATTGATACCAAATGTGATAGATCTGTGGGTTGTGTTTCTTTTGTTGTTGTTGTTGGTGGTGGTGGTGGTGGTGGTGGTCATGGGGCTTGAACAGCATGGGCGCTGTCCCTCAGCTCTTCAGCTTAAGGCAAGCGCTCTACCACTTGAGCCACAGTGCCACTTCCAGTTTTCTGGAGATCAGAGTCTCATGGACTTTCCAGCCCGGGCTGGCTTTGAACATGGATGCTCAGATCTCAGCTTCCTGAGTAGCTAGGATTACAGGTGTGAGCCACCGGTGCCCAGTTGTGGGTTGTTTCTTTCCTCACCTATAACCAGAAATGAGAAAGAATAGGACTCTGATAAGATCTTTGGAAATGTCAAGATAGATGAATATAGAACCAGATGCTACCTCAAATCCTTAGGAGAGGATATGTCCTCACCCCTAGAAAAATCTCCCTAGAAAAATCTCTCATTTTGAGAACTAAATAAAAGTCATGGCATCGAGATACCAAGGAAACACTGAATATCTAGGGTACTTGGGGGTAAATCCAGACTAACTGAAGGCTGACCAATTTGTTGTCACTCAGAAACTAACAAACAAACCTTTGAAGACTTTATAAGGAGTTAGTTGGGATTAAAGCTCTGTTTTCAGTCTCCATTTCAGCTCCTTGTCAGTCAGACTTTGTTATAGAGCTAACTCTTATTTCAGAAGCAATTCTTATTCATTGTCCCCCACTCTTAAAGCTAATTGTTAGCTGCCAGGGAACTTCATAGATTTGTAACTTTTCAATGATGGAAAATCCTCAGAGGACCAAGAAAATTAAGAGATTCTGCCCTTCCTCCAAAAAGCAATTGTACCTGCAATGGATCTGTGTCTAATTTTTTTCCACTTTTTTCTTGCAGGACTGTTGAATCCTGGAAGTCCCCTCCCCTCCCCCTTCCCCCCTTTGCCGCTTTGTGGCATCCCCCTCCCTCTACCCTTTCCCACTCTAATAATCTGGCCATGACTAGCAGAAGTACGGCCAGGCCCAATGGGCAGCCCCAGGCCAGCAAAATATGCCAATTTAAATTGGTCCTGCTGGGGGAATCTGCAGTGGGGAAGTCTAGCCTGGTATTACGTTTTGTCAAAGGACAGTTCCATGAGTACCAGGAGAGTACCATTGGAGGTAAGTACTTCAGAGAAAGAAGAGATCCAATAATTTGTAAGGTACATAGGAGGGAGATAATAGGACCTGATTATGGATCTGGCCTTCTTAACACTATTCATTACCCCAGGAATAGATACCTTTATAAAAACAAACAATTTCCATAAACACCAAAAATCAGGTGTTCATCTTTTTACTTTCTAGAAAAAAAGAAAATAAACTTTGTAGACCTGGAATAATCACTTAATCCTACTCCTTGTCATCTTAGTGACAGGTTCAGCTGAGTGACATCTTGAGCAGATAAAAGTTGGTTTGGATCTGGATCTGGTGGCTCATGCCTATAATACCAGCACTTAAGAGTCTGAGACAGGAAGATTGCAGCAGGTTGCAGGCCATCCTGAGCTATATAAGGAAATCTTGATTTGCAACAATGATTCATGGTTTTAAAAAAAAATTATACCAAGAGTTGCCCGAGAGTCAGGTACTAGTGACTCACACCTACAGTTATAGCTGTCCAAGAAGCAGAGATCTGAAGACCAAGGTTCGAAGCCAGCCCCAGAAAAAAAAAGCTCACAAGACTATCTCCAATTAACTACCAAAAATGCTAGACTGAAGGCATGACAAGCGGTGGTGCATTCACTGTGAAGGAAAAAGTTGAGCAGGAAAAGAAAGAAAAGATGTGGGAAGTCATAGAGCTCTGAGTTCAGCCATGGTACTAGTCTAAATAAATAAATAAATAGAATTGCCCTGGGAGCCTTCTTAACCAGTGTATACTTGGGCTATACTCGAGATCTGCTGGTTAATGTTGCGGCAGGGTGAGGTTAGTGGCAGTAGCATAGGCATATGTCTGGAGAAACTCCTTAGATGGATTTTGCTACACATAGCTAGTAAAAAAAAAAAAGTCTGGAATCAATATCAAATATAAAAGGCACCTGCCTTTTCTATTTTTGCTACCCTCTCCCTGTAACTAGCCTCAAATAGCTAACTCAATAAAGGATCTTTTATGAGAATGTCCATTTTGCTCCTTCCCCCTTTTACCAGTCATCTTGAAAGTGGAATGTCCTGTAGCAGGTGGTGATAGAAAAAAATAATGGCGAAAGTCAGGCCCTGATGGCTCATGCCTGTAATCCTAGCTTACTCAGGAGGCCAAAACCTAGGGGACTGAGGTGTGAAACCAATCACAAGACTATCTTTCCAAGTAACTAGCAAAAAACAGGGCTAGAGGTATGTTTCAAGTAGTAGAGTGTCAGCCATGAGTGAAAAAGGCAAGTGAGTATAATACCCTGAGTTCAAGCCCAGCACATATATACAAAAGTTTAGCCAAGCCGGATGCTGGTGGCCTGTAATCCTAGCTACTCAGGAGACTGAGATATGAGGATCATTGTTCAAAGCCAGCCCAGGCAGGAGAGACCGTGAAACTCCTATCTCCAATAAACCACAAGAAAACCAGAAGTGGTGCTGTAGCTCAAGTGGTAGAGCGCTCACCTTGAGCTGAAGAGCTGAGGGACAGCATCCAAGCCCAGTGTTCAAGCCCCACAACCAACAACAACAACAAAAAATTTAGCCAGGTATTGATGACTATGACCTGCCATCAAGCTTTAAGTTTTTCTAATTAGTCTTTTTAAATCTTGTTATAAAAATCCTATGAAGGGCTGGGAAGGTGGCTCACGCCTGTAATCCTAGCTACTCAAGGAGCTGAGATCTGAGGATCACGGTTCAAAGCCGGCCCAGGCAGGAAAGTCTATGAGACTCTTTATCTCCAATAAATCATCAGAAAACCAGAAGTGGGGCTGTGGCTGAAGAGGTAGAGTGCTAGCCTTTAGCCAAAGAGCTGAGGGACAGCGCCCAGGCTCAGAGTTCAAGTCCCATGACTGGGGGGAAAAAATCTTATGAAGTTATTGTCTCTGTCATTATTTGTTGTCCCCCACTAGTTTAGTTAAAAGGATGACTGGTGTCAGAGTCAATCGTGCACCTTCTCCCTTACAGTTTAAGTGACCATTCTTTAGAGAAGTTCTTGATAGGAATGTCTTGGCCAAAGACAATCTTAATCTTGTTCACAGGAGAACAGTAAACCTGTGGCTGAGCATCCTGGATAGTAATTTATCTTAGAGAATGGAGATCCTCTGAAAGGGGTGGTATGTTCTCATTCTTCATTCTACTTACAACTTCTTCCCCTCTATTATCCATAGCGGCCTTCCTCACCCAGTCCGTTTGTCTAGATGATACAACAGTCAAGTTTGAGATCTGGGATACAGCTGGGCAGGAGCGATACCACAGCTTAGCCCCTATGTACTACAGGGGTGCCCAAGCTGCAATTGTGGTTTATGATATTACTAATCAGGTAAGTGAGCTGAAAAGACTATCCTTGCTTTTTTTTTGGGGGGAGGGGTCAGTTGTGGGGCTTGAACTCTGGGCCTGGGCACTGTTCCTGAGCTCTTCAGCTCAAAGCAAGCACTCTACCACTTAAGCCGCAGCACCACTTCTGGTTTTCTGGTGGTTTATTGGAGATAAGAGTCTCACGGTCTTTCCTGCCTGGGCTGGCTTTAAACCACAATCCTCAGATCTCAGACTCCTGAGTAGCTAGGATTACAGGCCTGAGCCACCAGTGCCTGGCTGTCCTTGCTTTTATTTATAGGAATTAAATGGGATGGGGGAGAGGAAACAAGTTCTTGAAATAACAAAATAAGAGTACCAAGGCTAAGATGTGGTAATGAATTATAAGACCTGTGGTTTTAGTGATTAGCTTTCATAGAGTTTGTTGTGGCTGGTCTATCTTTCCATCTACTCACTCTCTTCCTAATATTTTCTTAGGAAACGTTTGCCCGAGCAAAGACCTGGGTGAAGGAACTACAGCGGCAGGCCAGTCCTAGCATTGTTATTGCCCTGGCGGGAAACAAGGCTGACCTGGCCAATAAGCGCATGGTGGAGTATGAGGTAAGCTGCTCCATGAAGTCTCTTAATACACTCCCTCTGTATGTGGGACTTTTCCAAACCAGCCGTCTCCAAAAAACTGAGGACATTGATTGTCTCATTCTCCAGTTCTACACCACATTAAATATAGCAACACTGTGACCCTAGTGACACCCAGATTTTAGAGGAATCAAAAGAAAATCCTAGAGCAGAGTGGTAGGAAAGTATCAACTGTGGTACTTCCAGTGTGAAAATATGGAGGGAACAGCTAAATTTGAGGTAACAGATCTACTCAAGTGTTAGAACCAAAAAGCTCACTTAACTTCTCCTAACTAAGATTATTTCTGACATCTGTTTGTTGAACTCAGTGAACATGGGTTTATCCTGAGGGATCATTACTAAATTATGAGTCCAGTGTCATATGGCAGGAGGGCCATTAATTAAGGGGAGGAAATCTAGTATCTTGTCTAGCCTTGGAACTTTATGAGACTGAAAAAGCAAGTATTTCTCCCATTCCATGCAGGAGGCTCAGGCATATGCTGATGACAACAGCTTATTGTTTATGGAGACTTCAGCCAAGACAGCTATGAACGTGAATGATCTCTTCCTGGCAATAGGTAAGGTCAGAACATCCTAAGGTTATCCTATCTGTCCCTTGTCTATAAGTAAAGTCATCACTGACCAAATCAAGGATACGTAGGAGTGTCTGCTCTTGTAATAACTTGAAGTATCAGGCTGGGGGTGCAGGTCAGTGACAGAGTACTTGCCTTGCAGGTGCAAGGCTTTACATTTTTATTCTGAGCACTGTACACCTGTAATCACAGTTATTCTCAGGAAGCTGAGCTCTGAGAATCACTGAAGCCAGCCTGGGAAAGGAAAGTCCCTAGAATCTTACCTCCAGTTAATCACCAAAAAGCCAAAAGAGGAGCTATGGCTCAAGTGGTAGGGCACTAGCCTTGAACACAAAAGCTCTGGGACAGCACCCAGGTCCTGAGTTCAAGCCCTATTAAAAAAAAAAAAAAAGAGGTGTGGAAATACCTTAGCTATCTATTGTGACCTCTATCCTTTTACTGCAGTTTTAGCCTCCTTGTGTTCTATATAGTTTGCACAGTGAATTCTCCCTCTTCTGAACATTCTTGTAATCTCTTGCTTTATCTATTTGTGTATGTGTGTAAATGAGAAAAATCTTTTTTTTTTTTTTTTAATGTGGATTGTAGGAACTCTGGGCCTGGGCGCTGTCCCTCAGCTCTTCAGCTCAAGGCGAGCGCTCTACCATTTGAGCCACAGAGCCACTTCTGGTTTTATGAGTGGTTTATAGTCTTCACAGACTTTCCTGCCCAGGCTGGCTTGGAACCATGATCCTCAGATCTCAGCCTCCTGAGTAGCTAGGATTATAGGTGTGCGCCCAGCTGTAAAAATCTTTCTTACTGTTTCCTTCTTTTTATCTTTAGCTAAGAAGTTGCCAAAGAGTGAACCCCAGAATCTGGGGGGTGCAGCAGGCCGAAGCCGGGGTGTGGATCTCCATGAGCAGTCCCAGCAGAACAAGAGCCAGTGTTGTAGCAACTGAGGGGGTGGCTAGCAGCAAACAAATATGGAGCTAGCACGACAGCTAAGAAATCACCTCCATCCCCACCCCTCAGCACACAGCCCCTACGGTAACAGCACACTGAGCCCTGGCTCCCAAGGGCTGCCTCCTGACAGCTCCATCATGGCACTTTTTAACGCTTCAGCAACCAACACCAGGCAGCTGTTGCCACTGGCCTCCTGCCCCGTACTCTGGGGCTTGGGGGTCAAATCCCCCCAGGACTTACCTTCCAAAACAAACTTTCTCCACTTTGTATTATAGGTGCAAGACAGTGACCTACTTTTTCCTCCTCCTCTATTTTCTTTCCCATTTTTTCAGAACATGCTTCTTGTCTCCTGCCCCTCCCCTCCCTTCCACTTTTGATCAATCCCTGTTCTTGATCCTCTTCTCTTCCCAGGATGGAGAAGGTGGTGAACCCAGGAACTAAGAAGGGAGATTTCTAGGTCAGTTAACATTTATATGCCCTGGAGGGAGAGGAAGGCCCAGAGCAGGAGGAAGTACGAAAATATTTCCTTTTGTTTTTATTGAGTTGGCATTTCTCATAGTTGAAAACACTGCAGAATCCATGAGTTGGCCTTGTGGAGGGGTGTTCCTAGTTAGAGGTGAGAATGGGGCGGCAAACTCTCAGGCCACATGGGAGTCATATATTGTTAGCTAACTGGATGGAAAGGGAGCTATGGTTCTGGAACTCTTCCAAGGCCCA
Organism: Dipodomys ordii; assembly: GCF_000151885.1. NCBI lineage: Eukaryota > Metazoa > Chordata > Mammalia > Rodentia > Heteromyidae > Dipodomys > Dipodomys ordii. The sequence continues at coordinate 1,316,545 of NW_012267219.1, forward strand.
GTTTTCCCTTACCCAGCCTCATAGATTGGGGATCAGATCCCAGAGTCCTCCAAAGAATCTTCACTGGTTGCCTGCACCTTTGGCTCTGCTGTGATCTAATTGGAGGGGGGAACCAGTTTCTGATGCCCATCCTCTGAGTTATACATATGCATTTCCCCTCCACCCCTGGCCTTAAGATGGCCTCACCTCCATATACCATATCCCCCTGCAGTTTGCACTTTAACTGATGGTGATTCAGTCAGGATACTTGTTTTACAGGGTTTTTGACTGATTTTGCCTGTCCTCCAGCCTTTTTAATTCAGTGGAATCTGAGATACATGAGGTTTGGGGAGAGGCTGCAGAGAGCAGGACTAGTGGCAGCTACCCAAGCCCAGTATCCACTGCTAGCTTCCTCCTACTCTGATTTGTAACCTCTGCTCTTGCCAGCCTAGCTGTTGGATATAGGTTGCCTTTACTGGAGAATTAACTAAGCAACTGGAGAGTGGCCTCAGGATAGCCCAGGCCGAGAAGTCAGACAAAAGGGAGAAGCTTTCTATCCTTTTCCAGGGTTTCACACTCAATTTACTATCCATGACCATGTCTTTTCTACTTCCCTGTAAATAGGTAAAATCTTTATTCTCACTGTATAGTGTATTTCCTACCTCCCATCAGGCCCATTTTCTTCTTATGTTATCTCCTCCATTCTAATCCTCCCATACCTATCCTCCCATGCAACCCGTGGTTTACTTTATGTACCACTAGGGGCTAATACCACAAAGGCCTACTGAGGCCTCCCTCATAGAATACCACCTATTTCTGTGGACAGGAAGTGACTAGCACTGAAGGTTCCTTACAACTGTCCCACATCATCAAAGGACTTTGGTTCTTTCTAAGTCTCTAGCCTCTCTTCACATCCTTCATCAGGTGTTTTAGGATGTCTGTGGGAAGCTATCAAAGTGAGAAAGAACTCTTTTAAGTTACCTCTTGTTCTAGCCCAGTTTGTTTATTTTTTTTTAAACTTTGGGGACAAAAGACAGGAAAAGCCACAGTAACCCAGGATTGGAATCTTTCTGCCCTTATGGCTTGGAAATGGCCGCTGTCCCAGAGCAGCTGAGAAATGCATGAAGTTGAGATGCTGAAAGACCCAGCTTTGGTTCTTCCACTTAGGCCTCAGTTCCTTCCTTTTCCAGGGGCAGCCTTAGTTCCCATGGCCCTGAACTACACATATATTTCCCCTTTCTTCCACAGAACCCATTAGTTCTTCAAAGCACTCAGTGCATCCTTTTTACAAGTGGAAGAACTAGGATGGCTCTGTAAGTCTCTTAAGAAATGAAATTCTCCATGCAGCTTTCCTCATGGAGCAGGAGTGAAGATATTTCATTGCCTTGGGGCTGGGGAAATGCTTTCCCAGGATTCCCCATTCCTCACCCTCTTAGGAACAGTATTGGCCTTAGCTTCCAGGCCTATCTGCTGCCTTTCCTCTACTCCTACCGGCTCTTCTGCCCTCCTTTGAGCACTGTTGGGGTTGGGGATTTTAGTTTTTTATTTCCCAGCTCTTCATTTTTTTTTCTTCTAATCAGTTTTTTTTTTTTTAAAGGGGAAGGGGTATCTCTCTTTTTTGCTTCTGAGAAAGCATTTGCCTTTCTTTCCCTCTCTCCTTCCAACATAACAATCGTGGTAACAGAATGCGACTGCTGATTTACCGATGTATTTAATGTAAGTAAAAAGGAAAAAAAAGAAAAATGTATTGGAGTGTTGTTTTGTTTTGTGTCATTTGTGTGTCTGCATGATACTAGAAATTTGAAAGAAAGGGTACCCATTGTCTTACTGAATTAGAAACATACCTTTTCCTCCATCTTGATACCTCTTTACTTCCTTTCTCATCTTTTCTTTTTTCTTTTTTTTTTGGAGTCCAGTCATGGGGCCTGAACTCTGGGCCTGGGCGCTGTCCCTCAGTTCTTCAGCTCAAGGCTAGCGCTCTACCACTTGAGCCAGAGCACCAATTCCGGCTTTTTTCTCTTTGCTTATGTGGTGCTGAGGGATCGAACCCAAGGCTTCAGGCATGCAAGGCAAGCACTCTACCACTGAGCCACCTTCCCAGCTCCTTTTTTTTTTTTTGCCAGTTGTGGGGTTTGAACTCTGGGCTTGGGCACTGTTCCTTAGCTCCAGTTGCTTAAGGCTAGCTATCTAGCTCTTTTTTTTTTTTTGGGTCCGGTCGTGGGGCCTGAACTCTGGGCCTGGGTGCTGTCCCTCAGCTCTTCAGCTCAAGGCTAGTGCGCTACCACTTGAGCCATAGCGCCACTTCCGGCTTTTTTTTTCTGCTTATATGTTGCTGAGGAATCGAACCCAGGGCCTCATGCATGCAAGGCAAGAGCTTTACCACTGAGCCACTTTCCCAGCCCTCTTTAATTTTAATTAATAAAATTATTTATATTTTTCCCTACATAGCCTATGCTAGTCTAGAACTAGAGTTCCTACTTCAGCCACCCAGGTGCGGGAATTACAGGTATCTGACATCATGCCAGGACTTCCGGTCATATTTAGACAGTCCCTAGCTAGCTGACTTCTCTTAGGTTGACTTGTATGTTTTAATTCATTGTTATTATAGAGGTAATGTACAGATGGGTTACATTTACATGAGTCAGGTAATGCATACATTTTCTTTCTTACAATGTCATCTGTTCCGTCATTCTCTCCCAGTCCCTCCCTCCCACCTCCATTTATGAGTGCACTTTTATCAATGTTCAATGAGCTCCACTGCTACACTTTTTAACCCTTTTTCCCTCGAGCTCTGTGCCCTCCTCCCTCCCCAACCCTCTTGAAGATAGACACGTGAATATACAATATTTAAGGTAAAGAAGACACAATCATCACAAACTTAAAAAAAAGTCTTGCCGGGCACTGGTGGCTCATGCCTGTAATCCTAGCTACTGAGGAGGCTGAGATTGAAGATCATGGTTCAAAGCCAGCCCGGGCAGAAAAGTCCATGAGACTTATCTCTAATTAACCAGAAAACCAGAAATGGCACTGTGGCTCAAGTGGTAGAGTGCTAGCCTTGAAGAGCTGAGGGACAGTGCCCAGGCCCAAAATTCAAGCTCCACAACCAGGAAAAAAAAGGCATTTCCATATCTTGGAGTTCATTTCAGTATGTATATTATTTTTCTTTTTTTTTCTTTTTTTGTCGGTTGTGGGCCTGAACTCTGGGCCTGGGCACTGTCCCTCAGCTCTTCAGCTCAAGGTTAGCACTCTACCACTTGAGCCACAGCGCCACTTCCAGCTTTTTCTGCTTATGTGGTGCTGAAGAATCGAACCCAGGGCCTCATGCATGCAAGGCAGGCACTCTACCACTGAGCCACCTTCCCAGTCCTGTATATTATTTTATATAAATATGAAGAGACATTTAGGCATTGAGCCTTTGTGATTTTTTTCCTCTTTTGGTCTCATTGAATCCTGTATAATTTGTCTTATCCCGGTGTGTTTTAGATCTAACTTTGCATATCAGAGAGAACATGCACTATCTCTGATCTTGGCTTATCTCACTTAACATAATTTGTTCTAGTTTCATCCATTTCCCTACAAATGACATTATTTTATTCTTTCTAACTCCATTGTATATAGGCACCACATCTTTTTGATCCACTCATCTATTGTAGAGCATCTGGAATTTTTCCATATCTTTTTGTTGTTGTTGTTGTTGGTCATGGGGCTTGAATTCAGGGCACTGTCCCTGAGCTTCTTTTGTGCAAGGTTATAGCGCTCTACCACTTGAACCACAGTGTAACTTCTGTTTTTTTCTGTTTATGTGGTACTGAGGAATCGAACCCAGGGAAGCACTCAACCACTAAGCCACAATCCCAGCCCATCTCTGAGCTTTTTTTTTTTGTTGGTTGTGGGGCTTGAACTCAGGGTCTGGGTGCTGTCCCTGAGCTCATCAGCTCAAGGCAAGCGCTTTACCACTTGAGTCACAGTGCCTTACCAGTTTTCTGGTGGTTTATTGGAGATAGGAGTCTCTTGGACTTTCCTGCCAAGGCTGTCTTTGAACGGAGTTCCTCAGAACTCAGCCTCCTGAGTACCTAGGATTACGGGCATGAGCCACCAGCACCTGGCTTTTTCAAACCCAGGGCTTCATGGTAGGCAAGCACTCTACCACTAAGCCACATTCCCAGTCCCCCTGAACATTTTTGCTCAGGGCTAGCACTCTACCCCTTCATTTTGGCTTTTTGTTAATTAGTCCAATTAACCACTTTTGGTCTCACAGTATGGCTTCAAACCATGATCCTTAGATATCTCTCCTGAGTAGCTAGTATTACAGGTGTGAATACCAGCAGTCTTGCTCTTCCTTTCAGTTTTCAGATTGGATTGCTCTTTTTTTTCCCCCTGAGGGTAGGCCTTAGTTACCTCTTGCATTTCTTGCATTTCTGGATTCCAGATGAGTAACACGTTGCTATAGTTATTTGTTGTTTTGGGTTGTTCTTTTTTTTCTTTTTTTGTAGGTCATGGGGCCTGAACTCTGGGCCTGGGCACTGTCCCTCAGCACTTCAGCTCAAGGCTAGCACGCTACCACTTGAGCCTCAGCCCCACTTCCAACTTTTTCTGCTTAACCCAGGGCCTCATACATGCGAGGCAAGCACTCTACCACTGAGCCACCTTCCCAGCCCTGGTCTGCTTATTTGTTGAGATGGAGATCTGGCTAACTTTTTTCCATGGCTGGCCTTTAAAAGTGATCTTCCCAGTATCCATCTCTAAGTATCTGGAATTACAAGTATGTGCCCCTATCCCAGCTTCCTTCTATGCTTAGTACACTTTTCACTACCTCTCCAGGGTCTTTGATTCTTTTTTTTTTTTTTTTGG
>NW_012267219.1:1323674-1333322 GCF_000151885.1 Dipodomys ordii
TGCGGCCGGGAGGGAGCGGCGGCCGGGGGGACCGCGGCCGGGGGAGAAGGGGGCTTTGGGGCTTTGCGGGTCCCCAAAGCTTAAGAATAACAAAGGGACCGGTGCCCCCACCCCCGATTCCCGGGGTGCTGTTGGAACTGTAGGGTAACTGCTGCTGGACCTCTTGTGCCAGCAGCTGGGGAGTGGCCCGGAGCCAGCTGCCCTATCCGGATACTGCCTGTATCTTGTCCAAAGTGTCCCCAAGGAGTGAGGGGCTGCTACCCACACCGAGGAGTGGCGTCTCCGTGTTGCAGCGGGAGGCTGGAATTGAGGGTAGGTGGCAAGAGAGCATGAGGGTCCTAGGACCCAGGGGTAAAGCATGAGCTCTGCTTCGGTTCCCATTTTCCTGCCTCCCCAGTGGCGACCTCCCCCACCCCCACACTCCTAGCATCTCCTCAGCAACCCGTATACTTATCTTCTCTCCTGGATCCTGATCAGTCAGTGGTTCGCTCCAAGCCACTAAGCTGCCAAACTCAGAGAAGAAAAATTAACTTCCTTCTCTAGCCTGACATCCTGGTCATTGACTCTCAATTGGCTGAGCTTACCAGAATGACCTAGACTTTGGGTGGAGATTCCAAGTTGGGGTTCAATTTTCCAAGTGAGGTCAATTATTTTTCATGGGAAGGGGGAAGTGGAGAGAGAGAGAGAGAGAGAGAGAGAGACCGACCTTTAAAGACAATTATTTGTTTACTCTTCATATCGCTTTCGTTAGGTAGATCTTATTTCAGAGATAAGAATTCGAATGCAAGTTCACAGAGGCTTTGGTATCTTACCCAGGGAACCAGTTAAAGGCAAGGACTGGTTTTACAAACCCAAGGCTCTTTGCCTCTAGAATCTGGGCTCCTTTACCCCATTGTGCTACCACTACAGTTTTTCACTGTTTCTTTTTTCTTTTTTCTTTTTTTTTGCCAATCATGGTGCCTGAACTCTGGGCCTGGGCACTGTCCCTCAGCTCTTCAGCTCAAGGCTAGTGCTCTACCACTTGAGCCACAGCACCACTTCCGACTTTTTCTGCTTATGTGGTGCTAAGGAATCCAACCCAGGGCCTTATGCATGCAAGGCAAGCACTCTACCACTGAGCCACCTTCCCAGCCCCTGTTTTTTCTTTTTTGTTAACATAAATCTGACTCTTAGTTGATCTCTGCTGACTAGGAACAATTACCAGCAAACTGAGATTAGAGGTATAGCTCAAGGTAGGACACTTGTTCAAACTTGTGAGGACTTGAGTTGGATCCCCAGCATCCCACACACTAAAAAATAAAAATAAATAATAAAATTTAAAATAATAAAATAAGAATTAAATTGGCCCATTCGACGTAAACATTATCCTTTGGCCTCAGGCATTGTTCTTTATAGTGGAAAAATTAGAGAGTGGTGAGTGGGAGATAAGATGATTCTAGAAGTAGCTGTTCCCCATTTCTCTGTCCCCCCCCCCTTTCACTTCTGTTAGCACAATCTTATCTTTGAAGTACTTTTATTTTCCCTAAAAGCCATTAAGGAAAATAAGTAGATGTTAGCTACCACCCCCAACTCTCAAATCTCCCCATTTGCTCACAGTTCCTTACTGACCTTTTTTTGTTTGTTTGTTCTTCCTGGCCTTTTTTATGTCTTCCTCCTATCCATTCCCTTGGGCCTCCTGACGCCCCTTCAAAAAGGATTTTCTTGTTTTCATTTTGGAATCTTCCTCCTACAGGTCTACCAGCATGCTGCTGCTACACAAAGCTTTGGTCCTGGGCCTTAGACAGACCTACAGGTAGGCAGTCCCTTCCTAGTACTTATTATCTCCCAGGTAACTATCTGCAGATATGCTAATTAAAAAGTTACCTAGCTGGAAAGGAAAATCCACATTCCACTTGTCCCAATCATCTCTGAAGAAACTGAATTCCAATGGAAGGAGCCAAGGTTAGGGAGAGGCAGATCACAGACCCTCACTGGCACTTTCACTACTAAGATCTCTCTCTTCCAGACTGAAGTCAACTCCCTCAAGGCTGTGCATTCAGGCCTGTTCTGCAAATGATTCATTTCAGCCCCAGAGTCCCAGACTCACCTCTGGTGGTAACTCCAGTACTGGGGGATGGAGAGCCATGGGAACCTTACTAGGCCTTGGTGCAGTATTGGCCTATCATGACCACCGCTGTAGGGTAAGTGGGAAAAGGGTTTTCTTATCAGAATGGGTCAGCCAGGCATGGGTGGCTCCTGCCTGTAATCCTAGCTAATCAGGAGGCTGAGATCTGAAGATCACATCTCAGAATCCACATAGGAAGGAAAGTCTGTGAGACTCTATTTCCAACTAACTAGCAAAAAGTGGGAATTGGAGGTGTGGTTCAAATGATAGAGCATCAGGGCTGTGTGAATAAGTTAAGAAACAGCACCTAAGTCTAGAGTATTACCAAACACACACACATACACAAAAGAACATAGGAGTCCTAGTGAACTAGTGAAGTTGTAGTGAACTCCCCAGTCCAAACATGAGACATTTTCTTGCTATTACACAGAGCCCATGCCAACACTGTCTTCATGCACAGCAAAGATACCATCTGCCTCCTTCCTTACCCAGTGGCTAAGGCTGTGAGTTGGTTTAGAATAAGCTAAAGTGATTTGTTTTTTGGCTTGGGGCTTGAACTCAGGGCCTGGGCACTATCCCTAAGCTTCTTTTGGTCAAGGCTAGCACTGTACCACTTGAGCCATAGTGCCAGTTCCAGCTTTTTCTGTTTATGTGGTTCTGAAGAATTGAACCCAGGGCTTCATGCACGTTAGGCAAGCACACTACCACTAAGCCACATTCCCAGGCTGAGATACAGTGCTTTAATAGTCTGTTCCCTTTTATTTTACATCTCCCCTGCCTGCAGGCTGCTCAGGAATCACCACGAATTTATACCAAGGAGGAGGTACGTTCCCACAAAAGCCCTCAGACTGGGATCTGGGTAACTCTGGGCTCTGATGTCTTTGATGTCACGGAATTTGTAGACCTACACCCAGGTGGCCCATCAAAGCTAATGCTAGCAGCTGGGGGTCCCCTAGAGCCCTTTTGGGCCCTCTATGCTGTCCACAGCCAGCCCCATGTGCGTGAGTTACTGGCTCAGTATAAAATTGGGGAGCTGGACCCAGAAGACAATGTGGCCCCTACTTTAGAGACCTCTGATCCTTATGCGGAAGATCCTGTACGTCACCCAGCCCTGAAGGTCAACAGCCAGCGCCCTTTTAATGCAGAACCTCCTCCTGAGTTGTTAACTGAAAACTACATTACTCCCAATTCTATCTTCTTCACTCGAAACCATCTGCCTGTACCTAACCTGGACCCAGAAACTTATCGCTTGCACATAGTAGGAGCACCTGGAGGTCATTCCTTGTCATTGTCTCTGGATGACTTACGTAAGTTTCCTAAACATGAGGTCACAGTCACTCTGCAGTGTGCTGGCAACCGGCGATCTGAGATGACTCAGGTCAAGGAAGTGAAAGGTCTAGAGTGGAGGACAGGAGCCATCAGCACTGCACGCTGGGCTGGAGCACGGCTCTGTGATGTGTTAGCCCAGGCTGGTCACCAGCTCTGTGAAACTGAGGCCCATGTCTGCTTTGAAGGTCTGGACTCAGACCCCACTGGAACTGCCTACGGAGCATCCATCCCTCTGGCTCGGGCCTTGGATCCTGAAGCTGAGGTCCTGCTGGCATATGAAATGAATGGGCAGCCTCTGCCTCGTGATCATGGCTTCCCTGTGCGTGTGGTGGTTCCTGGTGTGGTGGGTGCCCGCCATGTCAAATGGCTGGGCAGAGTGAGTGTGGAGACAGAGGAAAGTCACAGTCACTGGCAGCGGCGGGACTACAAAGGCTTTTCTCCATCTGTGGACTGGGACACTGTAGACTTTGACTCAGCCCCATCTATCCAGGAGTTACCTGTCCAATCAGCCATCACAGAGCCTCAGGATGGACAGACTATAGAATCAGGGGAAGTGACTGTCAAGGGCTATGCGTGGAGTGGTGGTGGCAGGGCTGTGATCCGGGTGGATGTCTCTCTGGATGGGGGGCTAACCTGGCAGGCAGCTGAGCTGGATGGAGAGGAACAGCGCCCCAGGAAGGCCTGGGCCTGGCGCTTATGGCAGCTGCAAGTGCCTGTGCCAACTGGGCAGAAGGAACTGAACATCGTTTGTAAGGCTGTGGATGACAGCTACAATGTGCAGCCAGATACTGTGGCCCCAATCTGGAACCTTCGAGGTGTGCTCAGCAATGCCTGGCACCGTGTCCACGTCCGTGTCATCCCATGAGAGCATGGAATGGAGTCATCTATACACCAGCACCACTTCAACTCCTTTCCCACCCATTCTTTAGATTCAGTGTCACACAAAAACCTTTCCTTCGTCTCCACTTCTTGGATCACAACCTTGTACTACACCTTCCTAAGTCCTACCCAAGATCTACCCTCCTTTGACACCTAACCCTGTACCAACAGGTTGGAGCAAGGGCCTAGAAACTTTTTTTTTTTTAAAGGAAAGTAATTCTGGGACTGGAAATGATTTTGAGTGATGAAGATGTGACTCAGCTGTGAATGGAAAAAGCCAAGTGGAAGCACAAGGTCCTGAGTTCAAGCCCTCGTACCAGCGCTCACGCACACACACAATACTGGAGACAAGAATTATTTTCTCATCCTAGTCCTCTCCACTTCATATGTCTATTGCCATCTAGGCCTTATTTTGCTTCGCTCGGGATCTTCAGGAATATGTGTGGCTCATGAAAGAAATGTCTCTACTATTTTCTACTGCCTCTAAATTGCCAAGGAGTAGTGAGAACCCACAGCAAGGAGCACAACTCTCTTCTTTGTATTGATACTTTTTCTAAATCAATAAAATATATTTGAGATTTTTACTCTGGGGCCTTTTTGGCAAGAGGGAGGCAACAGTGGTGTTGGGACTCGGGAGACTAACCCAGAACGGTCGTAGGGGTGGGAAACAGTCTCTGGGAAGTCAGAAAGAAACTTCTTCCTTCTCTGAAGTCAGCATCTGCATTAGGGCCTAAGTGACTGACATTAAAAAAAAAAAAAAATTGGTACCATCAAACCCTTGATTCCTCAGCATAGGAAAAGCAAAGAATGCAGAGATTAAAATCACGGCTAATTTAGCAAGGATGGGGGGAAAACTACTAGAAGCGGACGTGCCAGGGCGTGTGGGGCGCCCAGTGTGCACCCAGTGTGCAGACGCGAAGCAGCCGGATGAGAGGTAGCTGAGAGCTGTCCTCCGCCGGCGACGGCGCCTTCGGATTTGAACTTCTCGGCGCTCGGCTAGTCTGCCCTAGCTCCTCTCCCCTGTTTTTTTCCCCCAGCAGTCTCCCGGGCTCGAGGATGCTCGGTGTTCAGCCCAGTCGCCTGTCGCCTGGTAGTGGGACCGGAAGTTACTCGGGAGGGGGGCGGCTGTAATGGGGGGGACCTCATGGGGGGGTCAATCCCTCCTCAGGTGAAGCCGGGGTGATGGAAATGAAGCCGCCGCCACGGAGCACCGGGGTCCCGGCTTCGGCCTGGCTACCGCCGCCTCAGTGACCTTACTACCCCTCCCCCGCACTGGGGCCCCACGGGCCAGCGTGGGGGACCCCCCCACTTCCTCCCTTCCCCTACACCGTCCCCCCCTCCGCAGCCCCCTGGATTCTTCGTCCGCGCGCGCGCGGAGACGCCTCAGGTGAGTGAGGGGCGGGGCTCAGGAGGCGCGGTGGGCGGGGTCTGACGCGGGGGCGGGGCCTGTGGGGCCGGGACGCGGAGCGTGGGGAGACGTGGGCTGCGAGGAGCGGTGGGCTGTGGCCCGGAGGAACCGAAGTTTGCCTGGGAACCCCGTCCCGAGACCCCCCGCTATTGGGGCAAGGGATCCGAGGGTCGTGAAGCGGGCGATGGACAGACTGCGGTATGGCTAGGGTAGAACGGAGGGACCGAGCAGAGAAAGGAGAGAAACCAAGAAAGCGAAGGACCCCAGGGTCTGCTCGGGGAAGGCTGGAGGAAAAGGTGTAGGCCTCATGGGAATAGCTGGGCGGCCGTGAACGGAGTAGGACAAACGTGGAGCAGGAAAGAAACTTAGGACGGGGTGCTGCGGAGTACAGTGTGGCCTGACAAGTGCAGGGAACTTGAGAAGCCAGCCTGGGAAGGAAAGGATTTCTCTACAGAAGACACCTAAGAGACAGTGCAATAGATCCTAAGCTACAAACTTGGGATGGCAGCTGGACGCCATTAGCTCACACCTGTAATCCTAGCTACTCAAGAGGCTGAGATCTGAGGATTGTGGTTCGAAGACAGCCTGGGTCAGGAAAATCCATGAGTCTCTTATCCCCAATTAGCTACCAAAAGAGCTGGCTGTGACTTAAGTGGTAGAACCTTAGCTTGGAAAAAAAGAAAAGCTGGAAGTGGTGGTGTGGCTCAAGAGGTAGAGCACCCAGACCTTGATTTCAAGCCCCAGTACCTGAAGGAGGAAAAAAAGAAGTAAAAAAGAAAAATAAAACTTGGAGGGGTAATCTGCCTGCTTCCTGAATACTCTGTGTACCTCCCCATACAGACCCATCTCCAGTTACTTTCTTACCCTTTATCTGTTAGAGTTGTAGATACTCACTTTCAAATTTTTCATTGACTTCCTTTGTACTGCTTAGTTTAAATCATAACGAATCCTACTCTGGGGAGGAAGGAGTTTTTTTGTTTTTTGTTTTTGTTTGTCAGTCATGGGGCCTGAATTCTGGGCATGGGCACTGTCCCTCAGCTCTTCAGCTCATGACTAGCACTCTACCACTTGAGCCACAGCACCACTTCTGGCTTTTTCTGTTTATGTGGTGCTGAAGAATCGAACCCAGGGCTTCATGCATGCAAGGCAAGCACTCTACCGCTGAGACACCCTCCCAGCCCCAGGAAGGAGAATGTTTAAGGAGTGCAGGCCTTTTGATAAGATATGTTACAGAAATAAGATATTTGTTCATCCAAGGTCAAGAGTCTACCAACTCTGCTTCTATTACCAACCACCATGTCAAGCTTTGCTCGCTTTCTTTCACCATATTCTCTTCTCAACACAACTATTTACTGTTGTGAATTTTATCAATCTCACATGTTAGTAACTCCTGTTGAGTGTGTCTGCCTCAGCCTGAGCCTTCAAAGCATCCATGGTGAAGTTGGTTTATTCCTAACCTGCTTACTGTCAGCCCTAGGCCTCCAGCCAGATGACCGTTGAGGCCATCTCCCCTTACTAATGCTTGCTCATGTTGCCTAGGACTTGTTTATATCCTTAGGAAGCATGAAAGACAGGTGTCCAACTACTTTAAGTATGTCCACTCAAGCCGGGTGCTAGTGATTTACACCAAGAGGTCGAGATCTGAGGATCCCAGTTTAGAGCCATCTAGGGTAAACAAATCCTTGTCTCCAGTTATCCAGATAAAAAAGCTGGAACTGTAGGTATGGCTCAAGTTGTAGAGTAAAAGAGCCAAGTGAGAGCTTAAGGCTCCCAGTGTGTGTGTGTGTGTGTGTGCAAAAAAATGTATTAGATCTGAGGACTGACAAGGCCAGAGGAAAAAAATGACAAAAATTGAAAGCACTGTGTGGCTAAGGTGGTAGAGTACTTGCTAAATAAGTCCTGAGATCAGTCCCCAATTCTGAAAAAGGAAGAAGGAAAGTGCCTTGTTAGGTCATCATGTATAAAATGCCCAACTGATAAGTTCTGACCTCCTTATGAGCCAGTAGGTCAGTGACTTCCTTGGTGATTTACAGGGGACTTCGGCCTTCCCTTCCAACAGTCTAAAGCCAGAGAATCTAGGTTGCCCCTTGGGACTTGATACCAGTCAGATAAATGGTCTCTGAGGTAAAAATACTATCAGAAAACAAACAACACCCAAAATGAGCCCTACCATTGGGAAGCAGGAGAGGTTCCACTAGAGCTTCTGGGATGGGCCTGAGGTGATGAAGCTGCTCTCATTTTGGCAGCTTTGGGTATCTATCCTGCCCCAGTCTGGATGTTGAGATGTCAGGCACAAGATATGTCTTTGTTGCTCACAAAGAGCAGTTAGTTCAATTGCAGCTTCTGGACCATCCTCTTCCTCTCAGTAGGTTTAGGGTAAAGCATGTTTCAGATGTAGTTCAGAAAGAAGTCCTGACTTTTTTCCAAAGAAAATGCAACTGAAAGGTTCTTTATTTGTTCTTAGTTTGGAATTTGCTTGTACTTCCCAGCATGGGAGAAATTTATTCCATGTTTTACCCTGCTCCCTTCCCCCAGGAAGATCTGCAAAGGAATTCTTTTCTAAGTGGCACATGTTTGTTTGTTCCTTATCCTTTCCTCCCTCTTCCTAACTCTTGTTCTTTCTCTCTCCACACACAACAGGCACACACGGGTATGCGCGTGAGCACACACACACACTTATTCTTTCTCTCTACCTTTAAGGAAATTAATTAAAGATAAGTTATCATTGGTCAGGTATTTCTAGCCTTGCTTTACTTTGGAGAAACAATGACAATGTGGGATCCCGTGTGTATGGACAAGCCAGAGCCACTCCTTTTCTTAATTGGTCTCCTGACTCTGTGTGTGTGTGTGTGTGTGTGTGTGTGTGTGTGTGTGTGTGTGTGTGTGTGTGTGTGTGTGTGTGTGTGTGTGTTGGAGAAGGCTCTGAATTCCAGGCTGTTTACCTCCCTAAGAAGAGTTATAAACCCTCTTGAGGAAACAGTCAAGGTCAAGTTTTATCAGACAGAAATATCTAAGAACATGTAGTACAGATAAGGACTGATATGAATCTATTCCCTAGATGCAGTATCCACCCTATGGCCACCAATACAATACAATGGGGTAGTCCATGAACCAAGAAGCCACTGTTTCTACCATGAAGAGATTCAGTGAGCACCAGTTTAGCAATTTCCTCTAGTCTATCATTTCCTTCCTTCCTTCCTTCTTTCTTTCTTCTTATTTCTTCCTTTCTTCCTTCCTTCCTTCCTCTTTTTATCACCCCCCCCCCTCACAGTCCTAGGGCTTGAACTCAGGGCCTGGGCACTATCCCTGAGCTTCTTTTGCTCAAGGCTAGCACTCTATGACTTGAGTCACTTCTGTTTATGTGGTACTGAGGAATTGAACCCAGGGTTTCATGCATGATAGGCAAGCATTCTGCCACAAAGCCATGTTCTCTTATCCATAAGATTGTGTTTCCAGTTCAGCAGTTTAAGCCACAAAGATATAGACTAAAAAAGCTGTTCACATCATAACCCAAGAAGGATAGCAAACCAGGTGGCCCAAATGTTCCAGCTGGGACAAGATTAAACTTTGTGTCCCAGTGGAGAGAACTCTACTGGTAACCTGGCCTCTGCTTGTGCTACTTCTGTTGCCAACCAGATAAGTGACTCTGGGCTTAGTTTCCTCTTTTAAAATCTAGAGTTTGGGGCCAGGGGTGTGGCTCAATGGTACAGCACCTGAACTTCCTAGAACTGGTGCTTCAGACCAACAGTAATCCTAGTTATTAAGGAGTCTAGGAACTGGTGGATCATAGTTCAAGGACAGCCCAGTATAAGAGTTTGGCTAGATGGGGAGCCGGGCGCTGGTGGCTCACGCCTGTAATCCTAGCTACTCAGGAGGCTGAGATCTGAGGATCGCGGTTCAAAGCCAGCCCGGGCAGGAAAGACCGTGA
>NW_012267219.1:1333372-1335220 GCF_000151885.1 Dipodomys ordii
CTCTACCACTGAGTCACCTTCCCAGCCAAGGGTCTTTGATTCTGTAGTTGGTAGTTGAACAGTATTCCAAACTTTAGGTGTATTTTTCACTTAGATTGTAGTTCAACCATCTTATCTCTAGAGGGCAGTGTAGAGACAAATTTATCCCATATTCAGTTAAAATGGATTTGAAAAATTTGGGATGGGGGCTGAGCAAATTATGTAAAAACATTCTATTTGTCTCCTTTACTTTGAGATGCTGATCATTATATTTTGGGATATTTAACTTCCATTGTTCTTGAAAGTTTTTTGTTTTTGTTGGTTGTGGGGCCTGAACCCTGGGCTTGGGTGCTGTCCCTCAGCTCTTCAGCTCAAGGCTAGGGCTCTACCACTTGAGCCACAGTGCCACTTCTGGCTTTTTCTGCTTATGTGGTGCTGAGAAATCAAACCTAGGGCCTCATGCATGCGAGGCAAGCACTCTACCACTGAGCTACCTTCCCAGCCTTGAAGATTTTTTTTAATACACAAAACTTTCAAGCTATTACTCAGTATGGGTATAGTAGTGTTGATCATGTTAATATTCTCTGAGCTTGAAGTTCTTCTTGTTAAACAAAAAAGAATAAAGCAAATAATTAAAATCTCCTAGCTGAGCGCAGGTGGCTCATACCTCTAATCCTACTCAGGAGGCTGAGATCTGAGGATCATAGTTTGAAGGCAGCCCTGGCCTTAATGCTTGGCCTTTTATTCCAATTAAGCACCAAAAAAGCAGCAAGTGGAGCTCTAGCTCAAGTGATAGAGCATTAGCTTTGATCAATAAAGCTAAAGAACAGTGTCTGGGCCCTGAGTTCAAGTCTCAGGACTGGCATATATAAGAATCCTTTTGTGGGGCTGGGAAGGTGGCTCAGTGGTAGAGCACTTGCCTTGCATGCATGAGCTCCTGGGTTTGATTCCTCAGCACCACATAAGCAAAAAGAAAAAAGCCGGAAGTGGCGCTGTAGCTCAAGTGGTAGAGTGCTATCCTTGAGCTGAAGAGCTCGACCGGACGCTCCCAAAAAAAATCCTTTTGTGCAGATGTTTTGTTTTGTTTTTCATTAAATGTCAAAAGAAATGGTATCGATCTCCTCGCCAACATTAAACTTGAGGAAAAGAAGAAATGAATCATGATCACGAAATGGAAAAAAATGGTATTCAGTATTATTGGTTCTAACTTCAGGAAAAAATTCAACTCAGTCCAAGGAATCTTTAAGTCTTGGAAGCACTATTTTAGCTTCATTTCTGCTGTCTTTCAGTTACAGCAGCGCAGACCAACAAAGATCAAGGCCACTTTTTAAAGAGGATAAAGGAGTTTATTGCTGGCTAGTGCCAGAAAAAAACGCGGATCTCGAGGAAGGAGAAGCCCTGAGGTTTATACCAAGCAAATCAGCAGCTTGCTAATCAGAAAGGCGGAGGTCAGGCGGGGGGTGACCAGCTCCAGCCCAGGTGTGCAACTTCTTACCTCGGGGGCTTTCTCTTATCGATCCAGGTAGCCCCACTTGGTCTGTCGGGGGGGGGGGCGCCTCCCCTAGACATATTCTGGCAAAATGGAGGGGTAACTGAGTATTTAAAAGTCTGCGCAGGGGAGAACTGAGCCGTAGATCTAGCTTTTGCTAAAACCGATGTACTTGCAACACGCGTGGCCGCGGTGGAGCTGGCACGGGGAGCCGACCGGCCGGCTCCAGACGGCGCCCCGGGGACGGGGCGCTTCGGTCTCCGCCCAGACCCCCAGCTGCGGAGGGCGGGGCGCCTCGGTCTCCCGCGCCAGCCTCCGGAGCCCTCGTCACCACCCGGTGCCCGCGATCCGGACGTGGGTGCGGGTCCAGCCCCATGCCC
>NW_012267219.1:1345799-1354373 GCF_000151885.1 Dipodomys ordii
TGAAGAGCTGAGGGACAGCGCCCAGGCCCAGAGTTCAGGCTCCACAACCGGACCCAGCAAAAAAGCCCCCCAAAACAAAATCAACTGATAGAGTGTTAGTTTTGAGCAAAAAAAGTTCAGGGATAGCACCCAGGTTCAGAGTTCAAGCCCCAGGACTGGTTCACGTGCGCACACACACACACACACACACAGACACACACTTAAATGATTGAATCTGACTTCTTCCTACCCTGTCTTTAACTGAAGTCTGGTGCCTTACTAGGCTGTTTCTTTGCTTGTAAGAGCTGAGGAGTAAGGGGTAAAGAAATGTAATTTATTTTTTATTTTTATTTTTTTTGGTGCTGGGGCTTGAACTCTGGACCTGGGCGCTATCCCTGAGCTCTTCAGCTCAAGGCGAGTGCTCTACCACTTGAGCACTCAGTTCAAAAAGAAAGGTAATCTTTACATGACTTTTGTAACTATATTCCCTCTGTACATCACCTTTATAATAACAATTTAAAAAATTAAAACTTAAAAAAAAAAAAGCTAGCCGGGCTCCGGTGGCTCATACCTGTAATCCTAGCTACTCCGGAGGCTGGGATCTGAGGATTGCTATTTAAAGCCAGCCTGGGCAGGAAAATCTGTGAGACTTATCTCGAGTTAAACACCAGAAAACCGGAAGTGTGCTGTGGCTCAAGTGATAGAGTGCTTGCCTTGAGCTGAAGAGCTGACAGACAGCGCCCAGGTCCAGAGTTTAGGCCCCACAACCGGACCGCCCCCCTCCCCCCCAAAAAAAAGAGTTTGGCTAGAATCCATCTCCAAATAACTAGTAAAAAGCAGGGCTAAGCCAGGCACCAGTGACTCACACCTGTCAGGAGGCTGAGGTCTGAGGATTGCGGTTTAAAGCCAGCCCTAACAGGAAAGTCTATGAGACTCTTATCTCCAATTAACCACCAGAAAACCGGAAGTGGAACTATAGCTCAAGTGGTAGAGCGCTAGCCTTGACCTGAAGAGCTGAGGGACAATGCCCAGGCCCAGAGTTCAAGCCCCATGATTGACAAAAAAAAAAAAGCAAGACTGAAGGTACGGCTCAAGTGGTAGAGGATCATACTGGCAATTGTGAGGCCTTGAAATCAGACCTCAGTACCACAAAAAGAAAAACAAAATCAAAAGCATCCTGGGGTTTAATTGAACTCCATTTCAACTCTGTACTAGCTCCAACCTTCTTGGGCCTTCCAGAGGAAGTAGAGAGGCTTATCAGAGCAAGAGTCAGTCTGTTACCAGAAGTGCCTGAAAATATCTTTCTGGCCCAAACAATAGTGAGTTCTTTTGCTCTGTATGTATTAGGGACTACCATGTTCTGGCCAGAAGATTGCTCCTTTTTCTCTCATGCTTTTGCTACCCTACCCCAAACTTTCAAACACTTGAGAGAGCCCTGCTTTGGGTATATTTGACTTTGAAACTGATCATAAAGTTCAAATTAAACTCCTCTACCATACTTCCCCACTTCTGCCCAAACTTACAAAGGAACAGTGGTGCCCCTATGGGGCCTTTCCAGAAACACAGGTACCACAGACCCAAGGGTGTACCCCAAAAAATCCAAAAAGAATCGTCTCACATGCATCGCACCTTTGGCCCTTTCCTTAGTTCTACAAGTCCTGAAATGAGACGTGAAGTGGGGGTCTAGGATTATATCTCCTCCCACTCCAAACCCTCGGCCTTCTCTGTGTTCCACAGTCTATATAGGGAAGACAGGAAGCACAAAGAACAAGGGAAAAGAAGAATCCATCTGAAGGCTAAAAGGTGACATCCCCTGCCTCCGCCCAGATGTTGTGTTTCCAGCTCTTGCCTTTCTTCTTCTTTTCTTTTCTTTTTTGTTGTTGTTGCCAGTCCTGGGGCTTGAACTCAGGGCCTGGGCACTGTCCCTGAGCTTCTTTTTCAAGACTAGCACTCCACCACTCGAGCCTTAGCACCACTTCTGGCTTTTTCTGTTTATGTGATACTGAGGAATCAAACCCAGGGCTTCATGCTTGCTAGGTAAGCACTCTATCACTAAGCTACATTCCCAGCCACTTCTACTTATTTTAGACACTGGCCATTTCTAGAATGACCTGAGCATTCACTGTTCCCTGAGCCCTTGGCTAAGGATGCTGAGTTGATTCATGTGTATTGTACACAATCAGGAGGTCACTATAGCCTGGTTAAAAAAAGAGAGAGAGAAAGAGAGGCTATTCTAGCTACTCAGGACACTGAGATCTGAGGACTGTGGTTCAAAGTAAAGAAAGTCTGTGAGATTCTTCTCTCCAATTAACCACCAAAATGCCAGAATTGGAGCTGTGACTCAAGTGATAAGAGTGCTAGACTGGACCAAAAAAACTCAGTTGAGGAAGTGACAGAGGATGATGTTCTAGGATTTGTTTATTGTGGTACCTGAACTGTTGATATCCAAGATTCATAGGAAATTCTGTCTAAACTTAAACACTGGATTCCACCTCCAGTCCAAAGGGGAGCTAAAGAAAAATTTTCTACTTTGACTGGGCACTGGTGGCTCACGCCTATAGCTCTATCTAGTCAGAAGGCTGAGATATGAGGATTGTGGTTCGAAGCCAGCCTTAGCAGGGAAGTTTGTAAGACTCTTTTTCTCCAACTACCACCAGAAAACTGGAAGAGGTACTCAAAATGGTAGAGTGCTAGCCTTGCTCAGGGACAGTGCCCAGGCTCCAACTTCAAACCCCAAGACTGACTTAAAAAATTACATTTCTCCCTCTTGCAATTTGGGAGTAATAACAAAAGTATGGCTTAGAGCCTTATCATTCATCCCTTCCTTTCTCCCAGCAACATCTTTCTTCTCACCTTTCTATCCATTAGGCTACAAAGAGTGTGTTTTAAATTCCAATTTTGGGATCATCACTGCATCAAACTGGAGGATTTGAAGAGTTTTAATTACTAGTGATAACCATGTAATTTTATGCCTTTAAAAATCAATACATAAGCTGGGCACTGGTGGCTCACGCCTGTGATCCTAGCTATTCAGGAGGCTGAGATCTGAGGATTGCAGCCAGCCCGGCAGGAACATCCATGAGACTCTTATCTCCAATTAGCCACAAGAAAACTGGAAGTGGCTCTGTGGCTAGCCTTGAATTGAAGAGCTCAGGGACAATGCTTAGGCCCAGAATTCAAGCCCCACAATCATCTCCCTTACCCACACCCCCAAAAAAAAATCAATACATCGAGCAAATTGACTTTTTCACCTTCTGCCACTGGGGGTTAAGAACTGTGGGAATGTTTTGGAGACATGGGGGTGATTGCTGACCCCTGACTTGCCTTTGGATGTCAGACCCTAGGTCCAGTCCTCAGTGCAATTGTCATAGGAGTCTGGTGGGAAATTTTCTCTCTAGAAATGATACCATTTTTTTACCTATTCCTATTAAGGTACACACACACACACACACACACACACACACACACACACACACACACACACACATACACACACACACGGAAATAGTCTTTAATTCCTGAAGTTACTATGATCAACCTTTGCTCTCTTCTCACAGATGCTTCCCTTTTGAGTTGGGAGATTATCAGTCTCTACTTGTTCTGTAAACTCACTAAGCCAAATTTACAATACATACATGCTCACCTCCATCACTGAATGATGGTTATATTGCTTTAAAGCCACTTTCCATCCAAGATCTTTGAGCCAAATACGTTTTGTATCACTAGATTCTCTTTCCTTATACCTCCTCCTTCTTTATTGTGTCTAGTTGGCACTGTCTGGTTTGACCCAGTTCCCTAAAGAGACACTAAAGCTGCCTGCCTGGTCTCAGAGGGAGCGGTGCTGTGCAGGGTAGGGAGTGGGAGGTTGGGAATCATGTGCTGCTTGGAGATCTGAGCAAAGAGTTAAGTACATCTGCTGCTTTGCTACGAGTTTTTAGAAAACTGAGACTGAGGACAGCAGTCTCAAACACTCTCACTTCCAGGATTACCAACTTGGCATTTAGACTCATTGGAGGCAGCTAAGTACTGATTTTGCCCAAGATATGTCACAGAACACCTGTTAACAGCCATTAAGAAGCCAGAGAGCTCAGTTTTCTACTAGGAAGAAAGTCCAACTCAGAAACACTCAGACCCTCCTGGAAATTGTTTTGAGCCCATTTCAGCACGAGTTCAAGAATGAGATTCACTTCCTGATCCAGTGCTAGCTGAATGCTTTGCTTTGACTGCTTGCACCTCTAGTGCTTATGTAACAGCCTCTGGTTTACACAGGTAGGTATACACACACACATGTGCGCACACACTCGTGCACACACACATTAGAATATTTTTCTCTTAAAACCAGTTCAACTTGTTTTTATGTAACAGACCTCACTCCTATAGGGATCACACAAATGATGTTAGACACAGTAGAAAGCAAGAACATCCAAAAAGCCTTGAGCAGTCTAGCTTCTGAAAGGAAGCAGTCTGGTATATTCAAAAGACCACATCTGCCTGGTACCAGTGGCTCACACTTGTAATCCTAGCTGCTCAGGAGGCTGAGAGCTGAGAATTGTAGTTTGAAGCCAGCCCATGAGACTTCTATCTCCAATTAATCACCAGAATACCAGAAATGGTACTGCTCAAAGTGGTAGAGTGCCATCCTTGAACAATAGAGCTCAGGGAAAGTGTCCAGGCCCAGAGTTCAAGCCCTAGGACCAGAAAAACAAAAACAAACTAACAAAAAGACCCTACATCTTAGGGAGGCAGGACACGTGTCTTACCAGGAATACTGGGACAAGCAACTTGACTGCTTTGAGTCTCTGTTTTTCTAAGAAAACAGAGAAAATCTCACTTATACCTCTTATATGTGGAGAAAGGGTATACATGGTACTTTGAGCTTTGTGGTTGTTTTAAAGGGCATTTATGGAGCTAATGATTTGGAAATGACAGGGGCCCTGGGTACCAGACTGCCCTCCCATGTCTTTGGATCTCTGACCACCTCAAGACTGGCTAATTCCAAAGAGTATGACATATCTGACCATGTGGACTTGGGCTAATCATTGCCTCTAAGGAGACCTTCATGCAATCACTTATTGTCGTGGTCTGGTCCCAAAGCTCAGTCCATTCCAGGGAGGATGTCAAGAAAAGAGAAGTTGAGGGGCTAGGAATGTGGCTTAGTGGTAGAGTGCTTGCTTAGCATGCATAAAGCCCTGGGTTCCATTCCTCAGTATCACATACACAGAAAAAGCCAGACATGGTGCTGTGGCTCAATTGGTAGAGTGCTAACCTTGAACAAAAGCTCAGGGACAGTGCCCAGGCCCTGAGTTCAAGAAAAAAAAAAGAATGGGAAGGGAAAGAAAAATATTACCTCTTTCCCCACATATCCCATTACCTTCCCACCACTCAATCTATATATGGCAGGCAAACCCAATTTGTTTTTAACCTGTCTGCCTCTGTGAGAATCAAGAGAGCAAGAGTCCCAGTGGCCACAGTGCCTGTTCCTGTGCCCACTCTTGCTCCCTCAAATCTGCCTCTGGGGCATTGATTTTTATTAGATAAGTAGTAAAAGCAGTTTTGATGTAGGCAGGTTTCTGCCAGATAGATTTGTTTCCTATTCCCACAGGCTCCTAAGGATATAATACTTTGCAACAAATCATCACTTTTAATTGTTCTCAGTTCTTGATTGTTTAATTCTTTACTGCCAATTATTGCTTGCTTTCCCTCAAAATAGACTAACTAACCTACCTTTAAAATTATACACACTCATAAATAATATATACATACACATATATACAAATATATATATACACATATACATATGTGTGTGTGTGCTTGCCATGCACTAGTGCCTCAAGCCTGTAATCCTAGCTATTTAGGAGGCTGAGATCTAAGGATCCTGATTTGAAGTCTGCCTGAGCAAGAAAGTCTGTGAGACTCTTATCTCCAGTTAACAACCAAAAAATAAGCTGGAAATAAAGCTCTATCTCAACTGATAGAGTGTTGGGGCTGGGAAGGTGGCTCAGTGGTAGAGCGCTTGCCTTGCATGCATGAGGCCCTGGGTTCGATTCCTCATCACCACATAAGCAAAAAGAAAAAAGCCAGAAGTGGCACTGTGGCTCAAGTGGTAGAGTGCTAGCCTTGAGCTGAAGAGCTGAGGGACAGCGCCCAGGCCCAGAGTTCAGGCCCCACAACCGGACCCAAAAAAAAAAAAAAGCTGAGGTGTAGTCTTTGAGCATCAAGTCCATTACAGGCAAGGGTACATTCTCAAAATCCAGGACCACTCTGGACTAAAATAGTGTTTTCACTCCATAAGATGTGAATTGAGCCAGACATAGTGGCTCATGCCTTTTATCCTAGCTACTTAGGTGGCTGAGATCTGAAGATTATGGTTTGAAGCCAGCTAGAGCAGGAAAGTCAATGAGACTCTAATTAGCCACCAAAAGTGTAGCTGTGCTCAGATGGTAGAGTGCTAGACCTGAAGGAAATCTAGGGGTTTCTAGGTCCGGGTACATTGTCTTTCTCATAGGACAAGGAATGAGGGTTTGGGTTTTGTTTTTTTTAAATTAATAATCCTTTAGGTTTCTTTCTTATTCTAACATAGTAAAGAGAAACCTTATTTGGCTTCTAAAAGGAGCTTTTTTTTTTTTTTGTTAGTCATGGGGCTTAAATTCTGGGTCTGGGCGCTGTCCCTCAGCTCTTCAGCTCAAGGCTAGCACTCTACCACTTGAGCCACAGCTCCACTTCCAGTTTTCTAGTAGTTAATTGGAGATAAGAGTCTCAAGGACTTTCCTGCCCAGGCTGGCTTTGAATAGCAATCCTCAGATCTCAGCCTCCTAAGTAGCTAGGATTACAGGCGTGAACCACTGGCACCCAGCTTCTAGTAACAGCTTTTTTATCTCTTTCAACAGAATTTTTTTTAACATGGATATGGAAGACTGCAATGGCCGCTCCTATATGTCTGGTATGCCTTCTGTGTGTTCCGTTTGGACGGGCCTGGGAGCAGACACTGTCCTGTGGGGCAGAGCAGAGATCCTTCATCTCAGGCACAACACCTCTACGTGATTAAATGTCAGTCACAGAGATGACATTCTTGCTTGGTAGCACTTGATAGTATCATGCAATTCTTTTGTGATTTGTTTGTATGGTTTTGGTGCTGGTCCGGAGCCTTGAACTCAGGGCTTGGGCATTGTCTCTGAACTTTCTTTGCTCAAAGCTAGCACTCTACCACTTGAGCCACAGCTCCTTTTCCAACTTGTTGGTGGTAAATTAGAGATAAGACTCTGGTGGATTTTCCTGTCCTGGCTGGCTTCTTACTCTGATTCTCAGATCTCAAGTCTCCTGAGTAGCTTAAGATTGCAGGTATGAACCTTTTGTGATTTTTAACTATCTCTAAATAGTGCTTCTCTTCCCCAGACTGCTTGGGGCAAAGGGAAGAGGGAAAGGAATAGAAGGGGAGTACAAATGGGCCTATGAGGGACAATTTGAAGCAAATAGAAGGAAGATGTGGTTCTTCTTCCTGTGCTCTGAAGACACCAGTCAAACATGGAATTCTGCCCCTTCCAAATAGAGAATAGAATAGTATTTCAAACCTCTAAGCCTGCAGGGACCTGGAGAGTATGAGAACAAACAAAGCTGGCTAGGACAGACGGTAGACGAGAACAGGAGGGACTGTCATGAACTAGAGAACCACGTCCTATCTCAAGGACTAACAGTCAGTGTGTGCAGGTCAGTGTCTTATAAGGATGTGAATCCTCCAACTTTTCATGAAAAATCAGAAGTCTGAATTTTTATTTGAAATAACTCCATTTTAAAATAATGACTTAATGGCTGGGAATGTGGCTTAGTGGTAGAGTGCTTGCCTAGCATGCATGAAGTCTTGGGTTCAATTTCTCAGTACTACATAAACAGAAAAAGCCAGAAGTGCTGTGGCTCAAGTGGTAGAGTGCTAGCCTTGAGCAAAAGAAGCTTGGGACAGTGTCCAGGCCCTGAGTTCAAGCCCTAGGACTGGCAAAAAAAAAAAAAAGACAATATATTTTTTTTTAATGTTCCATGAGCTGGGCACTGGTGGCTCACACCTATAATCCTAGCTACTCAGGGGGCTGAGATCTGAGGATTGCAGTTCAAAGCTAGCCTGGGCAGGAAAGTCCATGAGACTTTTCAATAAACCACCAGAAAACCGGAAGTGGTACTGTGGCTCAAGTGGTAGAGCACCAGCCTTGAGCTGAAGAGCTTAGGGACAGTGCCCAGGCCCAGAGTTTAAGTCCCACAACTAGGGGAAGGGTGGAATGCTTCATGAGGCAAGTCAAACTTATATATGGGCTGAATTCTGCCAGTGAACTACCAATTTGCATCCTTTGAAGATAAGGAGAATCAATCCAGTTCTCAGGCTCCCTCATCTTTTTTTACTATATTAGCATGTTACAGCTTTTCACACCTGCCAAATAATCTTACAGAGACAGAACAGGTCATTATTACAGTATGAATGCTTTAAAAGATATCCAAGTAGCTGGGTGCCAGTGGCTCATGCCTGTATTACTAGCTACTCAGGAGGCTGAGATCTGAGCCCAGTCAGAAAGTCCCCATGAGACTCTTGGTTTTGTTTTGTTTTTTTTTTTT
>NW_012267219.1:1366383-1368074 GCF_000151885.1 Dipodomys ordii
CAAGCCCCACGACCGACAAAAAAAAAATATATATATATATGGAAGGGTATCATCCCCCCCCCGAATTTTTTTTTATTTGGCCATTCATGGGTCTTGAACTCTGGGCCTGGGCGCTATCCCTGAGCTCTTCAGCTCAAGGCTTAGCACTCTACCACTTGAGCCACAGCACCACTCTGGTTTTCTGAGTGGTTTATTGGAGGTAAGAGTCTTACAGACTTTCCTCCCCGGGCTGGCTTTGAACCTCAGTCCTCAGATCTCAGCCACCTGAGTAGCTAGGATTATAGGTGTGAGCCATGGGCACACGGCCCAAATATTTTCTTGCTGACAAAAAAAAAAAACAAAGGTAGGTTAGACACCTGTACCTCAGGATTCATTCCTATGTGTGTGCCACATTCCTCCACAATGTGTTCAGAGAACTTCCCCCCAGCTGGAGCTAGGTCCAGCTGTCCCTGCTCCTCACACCCAGTCCTCTAGGACCTGTGCTTCCACTTGCAGGTGAGAGGCCCTTCCACTGCAACCAGTGTGGCGCTTCCTTCACCCAGAAGGGGAACCTGCTGCGCCACATCAAGCTGCACTCTGGGGAAAAGCCCTTCAAATGTCCCTTCTGCAACTATGCCTGCCGCCGGCGGGATGCCCTCACTGGCCACCTCCGCACACACTCAGGTCAGTGATCAGCAGAAGGAGAGAGTGGGACCCTGGGACACCCAGTAAATAGAGCTCCCAAGGCAGTTACAGGGTCTGTCACAAAGCTGACGCCCACAGGCGATGTTCACAGGGCATTTAGGGCCCTGTCTCTCGAAGCCCTTTTTGGAGCATTAGGGCCCAGAAAGAATTTAGGGGACTTCTTGCTCAGGCATTTTACTGCAGTACTCTACAACATGAAGCAAAGGCCGGGGGAGGGAGTGGTCCTGGGGATTGAACCCAGGGCCTGGGCACTGTCCCTGAGCTTTTTAGTCCAAGGCTAGTGCTCTACCATTTTGAGCCACAGTGCCACTTCCATTTTCTGGTGGTTAATTGGAGATAAGAGTCTCACAGACTTTCCAGCCCCAGCTGGCTTCCAATCATGGTCCTCAGATCTCACCCTTCTGAGTAGCTAGAATTGTAGGCATGAACCACCAACCCAGCAGGGGCAACAATCTTGGCTTTGCCCACCCGCCTCGTGCCAATGCTGGAGCTTGACTTCAGAACTTTGAACTCCCTCAGCTTTCTTGCTCATGGCTGGCACTCTATCACTTGAGCCACACTTCCATTCAGAATGTTTTGCTGTTTATTTTAGATATAGAATCCTTTGGGCTATTCTGTCCAGGCTGGCTTCAAACTACAATTCCCAGATCTTGGCCTCCTAGTTAGCTAGGTTTATAAACACCTCCCTCGCCCCCCCCCCGCCCCGACTTTTGCTTTGAAAATATGATGATTCAAGAGCCATCTGTGTCCTGTCTCCTCCCCATTTCTGAGCCCATTAAAAGGTCCTCTTCCCATTCTCATTCATCCCACCCCCATCAGCATCATTACCACGTCCCACCCCACAGAACTAGGGGTCTTGAGAAACCATAGTCTGGCTCCTGTGCCACTTCTTACTGGTTCCCAAACTAGGAAAAATGGGGCTGGGAAGGTGGCTCAGTGGTAGAGCGCTTGCCTTGCATGCATGAGGCCCTGGGTTCGATTCCTCAGCACCACATAAGCAAAAAGAA
>NW_012267219.1:1368124-1375737 GCF_000151885.1 Dipodomys ordii
AGTGGTAGAGTGCTAGCCTTGAGCTGAAGAGCTGAGGGACAGCGCCCAGGCCCAGAGTTCAGGCCCCACGACCGGACCCAAAAAAAAAAAATTCTAAGTGAAAACTGAGTGCCGGTGGCTCACACCTTCATCCTAGCTACTCAGGTGGCTGAGACGTGGGGGAACACAGTTCAAAGCCAGCTAGGAGAGAAAAGTCTACCAGATTCCATCTCCAATTAACCAGCAAAAAGCTAGACTAGAAGCATAGCTCAAGTGGTAGAGCGCCAGCCATGAGCAAAAATAAGTATGAGCAAAAGTAAACTAAGCAAGTGTAATATCCCTGAGTTGAAGCCCAGGTACTGGTCAAAAACAGAAAAAAAGGGCTGGGAAGGTAGCTCAGTGGTAGAGTGCTTGCCTCGCATGCAAGAGGCCCTGGGTTCGATTCCTCAGCACCATATAAACAGAAAAAGCCAGAAGTGTTGCTGTGGCTCAAGTGGTAGAGCACTTGGTAGAGCTGAAGAGCTGAGGGACAGTGCCCAGGCCCAGAGTTCAAGCCCCACAACCAACAAAAAACAAAACAAAACACACAAACAAACAAAAAACAAAAAGAAAAATCAAAAGTGGTATGGAATTGACCTGAATGAAGTGTGTGTGTGTGTGTGCATGCGTGCGCGCACGCATGTGTGCATGTGCACATGCTATGCATAGACTTTCTGGCAGGCTTCAAACCTACTCTCAGCCTCATGAGTAGCTAGGATTACAATCATGAGCCACTGGCCCCCAATCCTGAAGTATATATTTTTACTCTAAAGTGGGACTAATGAAGGAATTTTTGGCGTACAATGAAGGAAAACAGATGAGACACACATGAGAATCTCTGGCAACACTTGGATAACGTACACTAAGAGGTTGACTGACCCCTTTCTCATCTAAGGAGGGAAGAAATTGGATTGGGTACAGGTGTTCAGTACCTGTCACATGCTATACAGAATAACAGAGACAAGGTGGGCTGCTTCAATTGAAACCTTATTGGAATTAAGTCATGGCACTTCTGAGGAACCAGCCGGTCTTCCTACCTCCTGCCCAGGTTAAGCTTATTCACTGTTGACCAACAACACCTAGGGTCCTGCTTTAGAGATGGATATTATCCTGTGCTTTTCATAAGGTAGACAAATAAGAAAGGAAGGTGGTTAGGGAGCTATCCTATGCACTTTTCAGCAGTGTCTTTGGGGAATACTGGATACTAGCAGAAAACTTCTAAGGCTATTAGATTTACTGTGCTGTGAAACCAAGTGTACCTGCTTGTAGCAAGTTGTAGACTGAAAGTAGAGGCCTCAAACTCCTTACTCTTGTTTTAGAATTCTAGATGTCAGCAGCTACCTTACAGCAAGCAGGAAAGAGCAAGTCAAGGCAGAGCTAACCTTAGCTCTGAAGAGTGCCCCCTGCAGGGCTGGGCAGGGCTGAGAGAGTTTGCTTGAGAAGCATCTGAAGGTCCATCACTGACCAGCCTCTCCTGTGCTGATAGGGAAGCAGAGGAATGGGCCCCCATGTACAGCCCTTCTAAGGTATCCATAGCCCCTTCTCAGCTCCCACTGCAGTTCCCTGCCTCCATGCCAGGCGGCCTTCCCTCATCTCAACACCTGATGAAGGAGATAGATTTCCTTTCCTTGAAAGTGATTTTACCACTTGGCAGAGCCTACTTCAGAAAGTCCATTTCTTGTTTCCTCTCCCCTTCTCTTCCTAAAGACACAGATCATACCCATTTGTAGAAAAAAAAAGGAGTCTATTAATTTATAGAACAGATCTACACACACACACACACACACACACACACTCTTCTATATTTCAAGGGAAATGGAATTGCTCAAACCTGGCTCAGGCAGTTAATTGACTGAGCAGAGCTCTTTCCAAGTATTTTGGAGCTGTGAAATGTTTAAGAGAACCTTAGGAGAAAAGGATCCAGGGGTAGGCAGCCCAAAGTTTCATGGCCCCTCCCACCTCCAAATTCTTGGAATCAGAAAATGTAGTCATCCGAAGTAGGTCAGCTCAGCAGTCAGCAGCTCCTCTGGAAGCGAAGGGAGCAGAGGCCTTGTCCTGATAGAGGGCAAATTCATCCAGGGCTGTAGCTGCTGGAGCCCCAGGGACACCCAAGGGAGGGAAGGTGGGGAGACCAGACAGGCCTTTTTCTTGAGATCTGTGGCCCTGAATGATACTACACCAGGATGGGCCCTCTCCCTGCTGGGAAAGGGGGCTTTCAGTCCCCTGACCTAAAGAGGAGGAAGGGAAAAGGGAATGTGGTGCCTGAATTAGCTGGGGGAGGGGCTTGCTGCCAATCCAAGAGCCTTGAAGCTGCCCCATGTCCTGGGCCCCATGACCTCTGGGGCCTTGGCTTCCCGAGCTGGCAGAGGATTGGGCCTTCCCTGGGCGCCCCCCTTCTCCCTCCTACCACAGGCCCATCCATCTCTCTCTCTCTCTTTCTCTCTCTCTCACACACACACATATACACACACATACACACACACACTTCTCAAGCATTTGTTGTGCAGTTCCTCTTTGTCTGCTGGGCAGGAGGGCAAAGGCATCCGCCTGGCCCTCCCTGTGCACCCCCTAGCCCCCACCCCCTGCACTCACTGTCTTGGGGATGCTGTAGCCTAGCACCCACCCCCCACCATACACATTTTCTCCTGCCCCCTCCCCAAGAACATCCAAGCGTGTTCTCCTCTCTCTCTCTCTCTCTTTTCTCCCTGAGACATACACACACGCACACACACACACACACACTCCCTCTCAACACACATACAACCCTGGGCTGAGCTGTTCTTGCTGGCTGCAGCCGTGGGCCCCTGCTCACCGTGCCGCCACCACCACCACCACTACCACCGCCGCCGCCGCCACTGCTGCTGCTGCTGCTGCTGCTGCTGCCTGCGAAATGACGGCGGTTCCCCTCACTTCCAGGAATCCACGCTTCCTGGAAGGTGAGTGGCTGGGCTCACCCCTGCCTGCCACCGAGACGCAGACATGCACACACCACCCGCACTCCCTCGCCGTCTCCAAGGCGGCGGCCGCGTTCGCACCCCAGGGTCTCACCGGCAAGGGAAGGATAATGTAAGTTCAGGCAGAAGGCGGCCAGTGGAAGGGGGGGAAGGGGGTGCTGGGGCTTAGGGAGCCAATTCAGTAACAACTCCCGAGCCCGAGGAGAAGGAGAGGATGGGGGGGGGCGGCTGTGTTTGTGTGTGTGTGTGTGTGTAGTGTGTGTGGCGGGGGAGGGGGCGTTCCTCCTTCCACTTGCTGGAGGATGGGAAAGGGTGTTTGGTGTTGCTAAGCAAAGACTTGGACAGTGGGAGCTGGTGGTGACATCTTGATTAGGCCGTGGGGAGAGAGGTAGAGCTGCCTGGTGGGGGGGTGAAAATGCTGAAACAGGCCTGGGTGGGAATGGGTAGTGGGGAGAATTGAGGGGAAGCAAAGAGGAGCCTTGACAGCAAATGCCTCAGCCTGGCACCCAGATCTGAGGGTCCTCAGCCTCCTCCCCACAATAGAGCCGAGAATGGGCGTCTTTCTTTGCTCTGATACCCACTATTCCCTGCTAGCAGGCGAGCAAGCATCCTCCCTGCCACCTGAAGCCCATGGTCAAGAAGGGAAAGCAGTGAGGACGAGGGCCCCTGGCAGAGAGGTGCAGAGGCTCACGCCCCAGCTGGCAGCTATTCCTAGAGGCAGCCACTACTCTCTGAAGGGATCGAGGAAGGGCAGCAAGAGCAGAGGGCTAGTCTCCTTTCACATGTGAGACACATTTGGCTCCAATGCTTCTTCCCCGTTCCTTCCCTCCTGCTTTTTTGCCCTTTGCCCACCTTCTTCTAGTTTCCTCTGGTAGAAACCTCAAGGATTTTTAGCTTGGCTCTTTTGGGGATTTGGCTAATCTATGATGACTTTGACCAAGAAAATGTCTCTGAGACCTGAGAGCAGCCTACATTCTTAGCTTTGACGGTCTGGAATTCCTTGGAAGTCCCAGACATTTGAAATTCCCTCACTGGGGTTTCTGGGGGCTGAGAGAGGAACTGCTAAATTTCCTACATCTGACTCTAGTCCCATTCACATCTCTGGCTAGAAGTCAAAATCCCTAGAGCCCCACAAAAGATTTTCTGCCCCCCCCCACAGAGACACATTCTTATGGTTTTAGTCCCATGATAGGAGACTTGAGCCTGTTTTCCCTCTTACCTTTATTCTAGGGAGGTCAACAGCATCAAAGAGCCTCTGGAATTACTGGTGTGCCTCGAGGCTCCTGCTTTCTCAACCTGTCTCCAGGCCTTAATTGGGAGAGCCACAAAGGATGCTTTCCTCTCAGTGTCCCCAAGTATCCCTTGAAGGCTATTTTCCCCCAGATATTGAACCCCTGGACCCCCAAGGCAGCCTTAGCCCTAGTAAGCTGGGACCAGGGATGCATTCCCAGGCAGCTCATTCATCCTTTTAGGATCAAGGCCTCAGCACCTGACACAGATCCCTGTTCTTCCCCCCTTACTCACATCAAGTGATTGGAGCAAGTCAGCATTAATGTTTGAAAAGAGATAGGAAGATGCCCTTTTCAGCCCTCCTCACCTTAGTAAACCCTACACTTAATTGCAAGGGCATATTTCACAGTTGGGTCTGAGTCTACAAGTCTTAACCCACAATTCTGAAATGCTCATTTCATGATATATACGTGTGGTTCTGATTTCAGGCAACTTTCTTAAAAAATCATGGCTCACCTAAAGAGCACAGCTGGGGAAATGCAGATTCAAGCCATAAGGCTTTTTCTATAGATTGTGAACAAATTTCTTCAGGCTTTAATGGGATAGTATGGGGGAAATGGGACTTTAGGACAGGATATGAATGGGAAATGGTCCCAAAGTCCTGAGTGGTTGTTTTCTTCCCACTGACCAAAGCTGGAGAGGGATCCCTCAGGAGGGTGTGTTCCGGATTTCTTGCCTCAGGCCCAAGACTCCAACCATTTTATAATGGAATCTTTATTTTGTGAAAGTAAGTATGTGCATAGCTGGGCAATTGGGTAAAATACTAATAGGTGGACTTTAGGGATGAATTTTAGGATCTCTGTCTATCTTTCTCTCTCTCTTTCTCTGTCTTCCATATGTAGGCTTGTGTATACACATTCATGCATGTCCATGTTAGATTGTATAGCAGGCTGTGAGTGTGTTTATCTCAGTAGATATGTTGTCTTTATGTGTCTCTACATATGTGATCTGAGTCTTTGTGTGTATTTATCAACATGTATTTTTACCTCACGCATATATATGTGCAGAAGATTGTGGGGAGGAGGGATTTGTTTTAAAGGCATTCATTTTCAGGCATGTTATCTGATTTTTACAAATATTATGCTCTCACGAATGCATTTTTCCAAAACATTTGTCAACAAATTTAAATGAATATGTTGAGGATAATTTTTTTCACCTAACGCTTCAAAGAACACCAAATAATAAATGATAAGTATGTAATTAGAATCAGATTAGCTAAGAGGCTAGTGTCTAGAGTAC
This sequence comes from Dipodomys ordii, assembly GCF_000151885.1. Classification (NCBI taxonomy): domain Eukaryota; kingdom Metazoa; phylum Chordata; class Mammalia; order Rodentia; family Heteromyidae; genus Dipodomys; species Dipodomys ordii. Next base: position 1,373,626 of record NW_012267219.1, read on the forward strand.
TCAAATTTTTTGCTGGACTTAAAAAGACTAATGGGATCAACTCTCCTCCAGGAGAGTTACAAGCTGTAAGTGATGGTTAAGGACATGAGCACTTACTGTCTGTGATCCAGCCCCAGCTTCATCGCTACCAGCTGAGAGGAACATAGTTTCTTTTGTGTTTCTTCATCTGAAAAGTTGACATAGTATTAGCACCTATATCCTAGGATTGTTGTGGAGATAATTTATTTCAAGAGCATACATTAATGTCTGGCACATAATATGCACACAGTGAACATTAGCCACTACCATTGTTACTAGAGCTTTCATTCAGTTCAGAGACAGTTCGAGATTCCCTCCCAACAGACGCTGAAGCTGGTATTGGGGAGTCCAGAGAGGAGCAGCAGGGAAGAATTGTGTGTCCTGGACCATGACCTCCTCAGGCCCCTATTCTTCTCTCTGCCCTGGCCTGCCCAACACCAGTCTGCTTCCTGCAGACGTCAGGCAGTGATGCTCTTCCCCTCAGGCCTAAATAAAGTTGGGTAGGCGAGGCCCAACCATTAAGTTAACGGAAGGCAGCACTTGACACCAGGCTGGTGGGGACATAAGGTATGGTACCCAGCGTGTGACACTGCCTTGTATATGGCTGTAGAATAAATGCTTGTAAGATTTTAACTGATTTTTTTTAAAGATTAGGCTATAGACTGTAGATAGTGCAGCCCCAGTTTTACCTGCCCTTTCATTCTCTCCTCTAAGGTAGCGGGGACTCATCTCTGGAGAAGGAGTTCCTTGGGGCCCCAGTGGGCCCCTCAGTGAGCACCCCCAACAGCCAGCACTCTTCTCCCAGCCGCTCACTCAGTGGTAAGTACAACAGCCTTCTGCCTCCCTGCTGGCATTAGGCACCCCCATTTTTGTTGGGTTCTCAATTCACCTTCTGCTGGCAACCATTTCCTCATGGTCTCTTCCCTCTGTTTTCCTACTCAGAGTCTCTGAAAACATGAAGGAATCCAGCATCCAGGCTTTCCTGGCTTCTGGAAAGAGAGCCAATACTTACCAGACTAGAGTAGGACTATGAGGATAGGTGGCATTCAGCCTTTATAGGCTCCCAAAGAGAAATTCTGTTGCCAGAGAAGCAGGTCGGTACGAATGATCATTAGGTAGAAATAGGAAACAGAGAGTAGAAGTACCTCCTATCTCCCCACAATCCTTCTGCTGCCCAGGCAGGGTTCCCCTGACCGCCCCTCCCCAGCTGGCCCTAGATCTGTGACATTCTCTAAATTATTGGAATAACCAAGAATGTAGGTCAGAGCTACAGCCAAAACCTTCTCCTCAATGGCTCCTTTGGCTCCTCCCTTTCCTTGTATACCCCTAAGATTTGAACAGAGATGGCTAGAGGGTCCAGTCTTATGGGTTAGGAGGAGGATCGTGTAAGCCATGCCCGTCTTCCAGTTTTGCTCTGTCTTTGGCCTGTTGTCCCCTTTCAGCCTTCCTAGAACTGTTTTCCCGCCACTGTTACTTGCTGGCTTCCTGCCCAGGGCCAAGCCAGACATCTTTCTTAATGACAAGAGAGTGAAAGAAAAGGCTCCCCTACGTGGCCTCCTCTCCCCAGTGTCAGAAGACAACTTTTTTTCCCTTGGTACCTATTTGCCTGGTAGATGAGAGAGAAGGAAAGGTTATTTCAGGTTCTAGTAGGATTCTGGTATATTACTGAGGGAAACTAGGGTACTGGCCCCTCCTAAGGGCCTGTATGTCTTAGGGTCTAGAGACATGGTTGTAGGGCTTGAGGAGTGGCATTCTGGCCTGGGATGGGTTCCCTCTTGGTTTGTCTCTGTTCTAAACCTCATGCCCACTTCCAGCCAACTCCATCAAGGTGGAGATGTACAGCGATGAGGAGTCAAGCAGATTGCTGGGACCAGACGAACGGCTCCTGGAAAAGGATGACAGCGTGATTGTGGAAGACTCACTGTCTGAGCCCCTGGGCTACTGTGATGGGAGTGGGCCGGAGCCTCACTCCCCGGGTGGCATCCGGCTGCCCAACGGCAAGCTCAAGTGTGACGTGTGCGGCATGGTCTGTATCGGACCTAATGTGCTCATGGTGCACAAGCGCAGTCACACTGGTGAGTAAGCCAGAGTGGT
>NW_012267219.1:1378287-1387710 GCF_000151885.1 Dipodomys ordii
CTTCCTTCCTTCCTTCCTTCCTTCCTTCCTTTTTGTCAGTCATGGGGCTTGAACTCAGGGCCTAGGTGCTGTCCCTGAGCTTTTCTTTTGCCAAGGCTAGCACTCTACCACTTGAGCTACAGCTTCAAATCCGGCTTTTTGGTGGTTAATTGGAGTTAAGAGTTTCATGGACTTTCCTGCCTGGGCTGGCTTTGAATTGTGCTCCTTAGATCTCAATCTCCTGCTGTTATTTCTTGTTTTGTTTTTGTCTGTTTTGAGGGTCCTGGGGCTTGAATTCAGGGCCTGGACTTTGTCCCTGAGCCTCTCTATGCTGTGCTCAAGGCTAGCTCTACTACTTGAGCCACAGAACCACTTCTGGCTTTTTGTAGTTAGTTGGAGATAAGAATCTCAGTGATTTTCCTCCCCAGCTGGCTTTAAATAGTGATTCACAGATCTTAGCCTTCTCCAGGTGTGAGCCACCATTGGCCAGCTTTTTTTTTTTTTTTGGTGGTGGTAATGGAGTTTTAACTCAGGGCCTTACATATGCTAGGCAGGTAGGCATTCTATTGGTAAGCTACACTTTCCAGTCTTTCCTTCCCCTCCCCCACTCCCCGCATTGAGACCAGGGTCTTGCTTTTCCCTGGATGAGTACCACAATTGGCCTACTTTAGACTTCCTGTTATACCTGGGATGACAGGTACATGTCACTCCACCCAGCTTCTTGCATTGGGATGGAGTCTCATGGACTTTCCTTCCTCGGCTGGCCTGAAATGGGGATCCTCCCTATTTCAGCCTCCCATGTAGCTGGGATGACAGATGTGTGCTACAGTGCCTAACTAGTGGTTCAAAAAGCGTTCTCACATGTATAGCTGGGCTGGCCTTGAACTTAAGTCCTCCTGATATTAGCCTCTCAAGTAGAGGGGATTGTAGTGAGCCATGAATACCTGACTTCTCTTTTCTTTCATTCTTTTACTCTTCGCAGAATTTTTCTTGCCTAATTAGCACAAGGCAATGAGTTTAAGCCCCAGTACCACCACAAAAGAAAAAAACAAAAAGACAGTTTCTTGTAGGGGTGGTCCTTCTGGGGCTATCTTGGCAGAAAGCCAGGAAAAAAGAAAATCAACGGTAAAACCAGACTAGAGATGTAGGTAAAAATACAAATAAAGGTCATTGAAAACGGCCCCTCCCCGCATGGCAGATCGCAGGGCTCTTGTTTCTGTCACTCTAGCCCACCAATTTCCCCCAAATCAAAGCAGAGAGCTCGTAAGCAAAAAAATCCCCTTGTCTGATAAACAACATTTTTACCCGCCTGCCACATGGAAAGGTTAAACCACAGTCTGGGCCCCACACTCTGAGATCCTAGGGTGGGGCTTGCTTGCCTGTCAGGGTCAATCCCCTACAAAGTCCCTAGGCCCTCATTGTATTTGAGCGGCAACTTGGCCATCTAGAAGCTTACCACTGTGTGCCTCAGCACCCCCACACTCCTGTAACTGCTCACGGACCCTCAGATCTCGAGTTTGGTTCATTTGTCCATTATTACATATGGAGTTGGGGAAGGAAAAGAAGAAAAAAAAATCAGTCTAGTTACATCTTTTCATCCACATACCACTGGACATCTGTTTCTCAAAGACATTTTTTCTGGTCCTAAGGCCAGAACTCAGGACCTGGTTGCTGTCCCTGAGTCGTTTTTTGGCTCAAGGCTAGTGCTATACCACTTGGGCCACAGCTTCACTTCCAGCCTTTTGGTGGGTAATTGGAGATAAGAGTTTCAAGGATGTTCCTGCCTGGGCTGGCTGATCCTCAGATCTCAGCCTCCTGAGTAGCTAGGATTACAGGCGTGAGCCACCAGAGCCCATCTTGCTTCTAGAAAACAGTGCATGAGAGCAATAACTGCTGCTGTCCTCCGCTCTCCACAGTCTCCTCCCCCACCGTGGGCAAACCCTACAAGTGCAACTACTGTGGCCGGAGCTACAAACAGCAGAGTACCCTCGAGGAGCACAAGGAGCGGTGCCACAACTACCTACAGAGTCTCAGCACTGAAGCCCAAGCTTTGGCTGGCCAGCAAGGTGGGGCTGTGGGCAGTTCCATGGGGGAGCTGTGGGGAGGGCCAAAGGGAGTGCAGGACAAGGGTGAATAGAGCACCTCTTCCTGCAGAGGGGTGAGATCTGTTGGAATAAGGAGCACTTGTCCTGAGCACCCCCACCAGTATGGAGCAGAGCCCTGTGGTAGGGTACTATGGAGAGATCCACTGGTAGGAAGTTTGGGTCTATATCTTCAGTCTAAAGTGTGTGTGTGTGTGTGTGTGTGTGTGTGTGTGTGTGTGTGTGTAGAGAGAGAGAGAGAAAGAGAGAATAAAATCCAGCAACAGATGGTTGTAACTGTAGCCTTACGTGGTGTTTTACACAGCTACTCAAGAGGATCTTGAGTTTAAGGCTAATCTGGGCAAAGTTTAGAGATCTTATCTTCAGAATGAAAATATGAACAAAAAGGCTGGGGACATGACTCAAGTGGTTGAATACTTGCTTAGCTTCATGCCCTGGGTTTAAACTCCAGTATCATTATTTTCTCTCTCTCTTTCTCCCTATCTATCTATCTATTCATATAGTTTTTTTTCTTTTTTTCATATAGTTTTATATGGAGTTATATAGTTCATCGTTTTGTTTGTGTGTGTGTGTGTGTGTGTGTGTGTGTGTGTGTGTTCCCAAATAGATTGAAATGCTGTTGGTGTGAACTTTAGGTGGGTAAACAGAGGCTTGGTTCCCAGACATTAGGTATAACCTTCCCTGACAACTAAAGCCCTGGTTTTCTCCAGAGGCAAAGGCTAAGTAACCAGTGCTACCCCTACACTGCCACTAATTGTTCCCCTCCCCCACCCCCACTAGGTGATGAAATAAGGGACCTGGAGATGGTGCCAGACTCCATGCTGCACTCATCATCTGAGCGGCCAACTTTCATTGATCGCCTGGCCAACAGCCTCACCAAACGAAAGCGTTCAACCCCGCAGAAGTTTGTAGGTAAGAGTCCACTTGGAAAGAATTTGGTAACTTTAAGCCAATAAATAAATCTGAGATCTGGTTGCCGAAGATCAGAGGTTTGTGCCTGGAGATTTGATTTAGAGAAAGAAAGCAGCCTGGTGGTCTCTGGTACTCAGAATCCACCCCTGGAACAAGAGGAAGTGAAGTGGGAAAATGTGCCTGATAAGAGAGAGGGTGCCATGTTGAGGACTCTGGGGGAGTTGTAAGGGAAGGTGGTTGGGGGCTCAAGCTTTCTCAGTTGTTGGGGTTTTTGTTGTTGTTTTGGGGTTGTTTTTGCCCATCCTGGGGCTTGAACTCTGGACCTGGGTGCTGTCCCTGGGCTCCTTTTGCTCAAGGCTAGCACTATACCACTTGAGCCACAGCATCATTTCTAGCTTTTTCTGAGTAGTTTATTGGAGATAAAAGAGTCTCACGGACTTTCTTGCCCAGGCTGGCTTTGATCCACAATCCTCAGATCTCAACCTCCTGAGTAGCTACGATTACTACTGGTGCCTGGGTCTCCCAATTTTTGAGACTAACAAGGACTTGAGTCTATATATACCCTTAGAGTTGGGAGAGGCAGTGGCATGTTATTCCCCAACCTGGCACTGGCATTAATTCTCTGAGGATCAGGAGCTTTGTAGGGGGTCATGAAGGAAGTATTAAAGATGTGGGGGAGGGGGCTGGGAAGGTGGCTCAGTGGTAGAATGCTTGCCTCCCATGCATGAAGCCCTGGGTTTGATTCCTCAGTACTACATAAACAGAAAAGGCCGGAAGTGGTGCTGTGGCTCAAATAGTAGAGCGCTAGGGCAGACAAATCTGAGAGACGCTTATCTCCAGTTAACCAGGAAAGGGCAAGAAGGGGAGCTATGGTTCAAGTGGTAGAGTACCAGTCTTGAGCAAAAATGGGGAACAAGAACATGAGGCTCTCAGTTAAAGGTAGGGTAGAGTGAGACTAAATCCTTTGCTAAGATGACAGCCTACTGTCAGGGAACGGTCCTACAGAGGGTCTGACCTCAGGGTTAATAAATGAGGTGTAAGCCGGTGCAGGTGGCTCATGCATATAATCAAGGGGCTAAGATCTGAGGACTGTGGTTCCAAGCCAGACTGGGCAGGTAAAGGCTATGAGACACTTATCTCTAACAAACTATTTAGAAAAAGCTGGAAGTGGCACTATGGCTCAAGTGGTAGAGTGCTAGCCTTGAGCAAAAGTAGCTCAGGGACAGAGCTCAGGGCCTGAGTCCAAACCCTACAACTGAAATAAAACAAAAAACAAAGAAGCCGGGGCTGGGAATGTGCCTCAGTGGTAGAGTGCTTGTCTAGCATGCATGAAGCCCTGGGTTCAATTCCTCAGTACCACATACACAGAGAAGGCCAGAAGTAGTGCTGTGGCTCAAGTGGTAGAGCGCTAGCCTTGAGCAAAAAGAAGCTCAGGCACAGTGCCCAGACCCTGAGTTCAAGCCGCAGAACTGGCCAAAAAAACAAAACAAAACAAAAACAAAGAAGCCATCCTGATCAGAATTCTTGCAACCTAGCTCTGCTGAGATCTTCTTCTTCACAGGTGAGAAGCAGATGCGCTTCAGCCTCTCGGACCTCCCCTATGATGTGAACTCGGGTGGCTATGAAAAGGATGTGGAATTGGTGGCACACCATGGCCTGGAGCCTGGCTTTGGTGGTTCTCTGGCCTTTGTGGGTACGGAGCATCTGCGTCCCCTCCGCCTTCCACCCACCAACTGCATCTCAGAACTCACGCCTGTCATCAGTTCTGTCTACACTCAGATGCAGCCCCTCCCCGGTCGGCTGGAGCTTCCAGGGTCTCGAGAAGCAGGAGAAGGACCAGATGACCTGGGTGATGGAGGTCCCCTCCTCTACCGGGCCCGAGGCCCGCTGAATGACCCTGGGGCATCCCCCAGCAATGGCTGCCAGGACTCCACAGACACAGAGAGCAACCATGAAGATCGGGTTGGGGGGGTGGTGACCCTGCCTCAGGGTCCTCCACCCCAGCCACCTCCCACTATAGTGGTGGGCCGGCACAGTCCTGCCTATGCCAAAGAGGACCCCAAGCCACAAGAGGGGTTATTACGGGGCACTCCAGGCCCCTCCAAGGAAGTGCTTCGGGTGGTGGGTGAGAGCGGTGAGCCCGTGAAAGCCTTCAAGTGTGAACACTGCCGCATCCTCTTCCTGGACCACGTCATGTTCACCATCCACATGGGCTGCCATGGTTTCAGAGACCCTTTTGAGTGCAACATCTGCGGTTACCACAGCCAGGATCGGTACGAATTCTCTTCTCACATTGTCCGCGGGGAGCATAAGGTGGGTTAGTGACCTCTCCCCCTGCCCCCCCCCCCTGCCCACCACTCCACAGCTCCACCTCCAGGTGTCTAGCACTGACCCCACTATACCCCAAGGTGTTTTGTATTGTAGCCACCACCCCTGGCCATCATCTGAATTCACACCCAGCCCTGCCCCTGCCCAGCTGTTCTCTTCTTAACTCTGACCGTTTTAAGCATTGTGATAAAACAGGTCTTTTGCTTATGTTTCTCCTTTTCCTAAACTTCTCTCCTCACCCCAGCATATTTGCTGAGTTATTTATTAATGATTTTTCTTTTGCCTTTTTAAAAATATATATCCACGTATGGTAGTTTCTTGCCACTCCTTTACCCTCCTGCCCACAGCTCCCTTCTACTCTAGGCCTAATATTTTTTGTTTGTTTGTTTCTTGTGGATCTAGCATCCTCCAACAGCCCCAGGGGTTGAAGCTCCTCTTTCTATGAAGAGACTCTGAGCTTCTTGCTTTAATACTCACCCTTTAACTTATCTGATTCTTCACTTTTGATGCTCATACCTCCCAAATGGCCCTACTTTGGCTCTGTGGCATTATCTCTCCTCTCTGGGACCCTTCAGCCTGGTACTCCATACCTCTCGTGCCCTCTCACTTTAGGCAGCTTGCACTATTCTTGAATGAATGACTTATTTCCTCATTTGGAAGTCAGAGGGGCTGAAGACATTCTCCCCAGGCACTGTGGACGGAAGCTCCAGCCTCCCCCTGGGAATATGAGCTCCCCAAAGCCTACATTCAGGATCGCCCTCCAGGATGTAATTATGGCTCTTCCCCCTCCCAACCTATACCTCAACACCACTCTAATCTCCGACCTGCCGCTGTACTCGGTGGTGGCTTTCTCCCCTTGGAGTGCTTCCCCAGTTCATCTTCTGTGGGGCCAAGGGGAGGTCTATAAGCCCTCTGTCTCTGACACATTGGGAGCCACAGGTGCCTAGTTGGGAACCAGGGCACGGGAAGGGGGGGTGGGTCAAAATCTTTCTCCTCCACCTCTCAAACTTCTTCACTCTAGTGACCTTCCTAGGTTCTCAGGGACTCCTTCAGTCCCCATCCTATGAGAAAGCGGTGGCTTGCTGCCCGACACCCAGGGTTCTCAAGCCCTGAGTCGTGCTGCCTGCTTCCTTTCCCTTCCAGCAGGATTCATTCACCCTCTCATTCCCAGGCTCCCAGGCCCTGTGTCATCAGTGGCCAGGAGAAAAAGGGTGTCTCTTTTCTCTCTTCTAATTTTTCAGTATAACCAAAAATTGTCCCAGGATGAGCAATGGCATGTGTCTCTCGCCCATTCCACGCTTGCTTCAACAAGCATGGTATGGGCAGAACTAACGGGGGGAGGGGGGAGGGAGGGGTGTCATCCATTGCCCTTCCAACACTTGGCCCCCAGACATAGGACAGGGGACACTCTTCCCTGGTGACTGCAGAGACCCCTGGCTATTTGAATAACCAAGGATTCAGGAGAAGGGGCAGGAGAAGGTACAGTTCCACTGCACATGGAGATCTCTCTCTACAAAGACTTCCCTGCCCAAAGCCACAGCCATCACAATCTCTGCTTCCTTGAGATTCAAACCAAAGGCTGTTTTTCTATGTTTAATGAAAAAAAAAAAAAAGGAAAAAGGAAAAAAAAAAAAAAGGAAAAACCAAACACAACACCTCACAAGTTGTAACCCTTGGTCCTTTCCCTTCCATCTTTCTTTTTTTTTGGGGGGTCTGGTTATGGGGCCTGAACTCTGGGCCTGGGCGCTGTCCCTCAGCTCTTCAGCTCAAGGCTAGTGCTCTGACACTTGAGCCACAGCGCCACTTCCAGCTTTTCTCTTTTTGCTTATGTGGTGCTGAGGAATCGAACCCAGGGCCTCAGGCATGTAAGGCAAGCGCTCTACCACTGAGCCACCTTCCCAGCCCCATCCCTTCCATCTTTCTTTTCATGTGTCCTTTCCTATTCGCTCTTTTCCCTATCCTGCTTTTCTCACTCCCTTTCAGGGATATTTGGGAGGAACAGCAAAGGATGGGCTAAGGATCAGACCCTGGGATAGGAGCTCTTAAGGGTTCTGGGAAGAGTCTATCTGTATCATGGGAAAGGAAAAAAATATTTCCTTCTCTCCTCCCCGCCCCCATCCCCTAATGTTCTGGTTTCCCCAGGAGAACCAGATTGGCAGAGGGGCCTTGTGGGGCGATTCTTCCTCCTTGACAACATTGCAATAAACAGGTGTTGCCAAGACAGGTTGGGAGTCAGCTGGAGGGAGTGGTCTTTAGAGAAGGGAAGGGTCTTCCCCGCCTTGGTACCAGCTCCTTGTTTAGGAGGAGGGCAGCAGAGTGAGGTTAGTATCTGGGCTTCTCCTGAACTCTTGTGGTCATTGAGCCTCTTCCCACTAGACCTCCCCCCCTTCCACCTCTTCTGTGTCTGCTGTATATTTGGGAGGGATGCCAAGGATGAGTCCCCTGGGGGGGGGGGCAGCAGAGCCTTTGAGCATCCCCATCCCCTCTTCTATCAGCCTTGGCACCCATAACCTCCTCAAACATGCTCTGAGGCTAAACTCTGTGTCCCTGAGAGCAGAGACTGGAAGGGCAAGACCAGGTGCTAGGGAGAAGAGAGAGGGACAACTGGTCTCTCTTCACACCATCACTGCACTTTAACCAGGGTCTTAGATACAAAATCCTACTTTCCAGAGCCTTCCAGCTCTGGAACCTCAAACATCCTCATGCTCTCTCCCAGCCCCTTTTGCATAAAAAAAGTTAAAAAACAAAAACAAACAACACACACATGCCCTGAAACCCACACGGAGAAAAGAGGTGTTTCCTTTTATATTGCTATTCAGAATCATCACTACAAAAAAAAAAAAAAAACACAGAAAAAGAAGAATTTCTAAATAGACATTTTTCCAGACCTTTGTTTTTTCGTGTCAGTGTCCAAGCTGCGGGTGGAATTTTTGTAATACTTCTGGCAGCTTCTTTCCATGTGTACATAATATATATACATATATATTTTTTAATCAGAAATTATGAAGAACAAAAACATAAGAAAACAAAATACAGAAGCAAGTGCAATACCACTCTTGTCCCCTCTCCCAGGGTTTCCTTTGTGGCCTGTTTGGTGTCTTTTTTGACCCGTTTACCTCCTCTCTTCTTCTGGTTCTTCTTTGCCCACCCAGTCCCTTCTTTTTTAAAGAGTTTTTCTCCTTTCTCAAGAGGAGTGAAGCTAGCTTTTGAGACTTATTGCAAAGCATTTTGTATATGTAATATATTGTAAGTAAATATTTGTGTAACGGAGATATACTACTGTAAGTTTTGTACTGTACTGGCTGAAGGTCTGTTATAAATAAACATGAGTAATTTAACACCCTTGGTTGTTCTTGCAGACTTCCTTTGCCTTGCATTCAACTGGGAGGAAGGGCGACTTCTTGAAGCATGTTGTACTAATCAGTATAGAACATGTACAAGGGCTGGGAAGTGGCTCCCTGGTAGAGTGCTTGCCTCACATGCATGAGACCCTGGGTTCCATTCCTCAGCACCACATAAGCAGAAAAAAGCTGGAAGTGGTGATGTGGCTCAACTGGTAGGGCGCTAGCCTTGAGCTGAAGAGCTGAAGGACAGCACCCAGGCCTATAGTTCAGGCCCCATGACCGACAGGAAAAAAAAAAAAGAACATGTACAAGTATACATTGACAGGGAACAGGCATTAGTGCTCAAGTTGTTGCTGCAGAACAACAGAAGACCTATCTAGAATTGAAGTATAGGAGCTCTTTCTGTCAAGAATGCCATCAGGATGGGATATAAAACCTGATTTGTTGGCTGGGCACTGGTGGCTCATGCCTGTAATCGTAGCTTCTTAGGAGGCTGAGATCTGAGGATCAAGTTTCAAAGCCAGCCCAGGCAGAAACATCCTTGAGACTCTTTTCTTTTTTTCTCTTTTTCTTTCTTTTTCTTTTTTTTGTCAGTCATTGGGCTTGAACTCAGGCCAGGGCTCTGTTCCTGAGCTTCTTCTAGCTTAAAGCTAGCACTCTGGGCTGGGAAGGTGGCTCAGTGGTAGAGCACTTGCCTTGCATGCATGAGGCCCTGGGTTCCATTCCTCAGCACCACATAAGCAAAAAGAAAAAAGCCG
>NW_012267219.1:1387760-1391549 GCF_000151885.1 Dipodomys ordii
CAAGCTAGCACTCTACCACTTGAGCTACAGAGCCACTTCCGGTTTTCTGGTGGTTTATTGGAGATAAGTGTCTCACTGACTTTCCTGCCCAGGCTGGCTTTGAACCGCGATCCTCAGATCTCAGCCTCCTGAGTAGCTAGGATTACAGGCGTGAGCCACCAGCGCCCGGGTGCCTAAGAGACTCTTATCTCCAATTAACCACTAGAAAACCGGAATTGGCTCTGTGGCTCAAGTGGTAGACCGAAAAAAAAAAAAGAAGAAGAAGAAGAAGCAGCTCAGGGATAGTGCCCAGGCCCTGAGGGCTTGAACTGGCACAAAAAAGGGGGGACTTGAGGCATGGCTCAAGTGATAAAGCATATAGCTAACACAAAGGTGAGACACTGAGTTTCATTCTGTGGTACAGTACAAATAAACTTGTGTGTGTGCTGGGGATTGAAACCAGGACCTTGTACATACTCCAGCTCTATTTTTTTTTTTTTTTTTTGTCAGTCATGGGGCTTGAACTCTGGGCTTGGGTGCTGTTCCTGAGCTCTTCAGCTCAAGGTGAGCACTCAATGGCTTGAGCCACAGTGCCACTTCCCATTTTCTAGTGATTTATTGGAGATAAGACTCTCATGGACTTTCTTACCCAGCCTGGTTTTGAACCCTGATCCTCAGATCTCAACCTCCTGAGTAGTGAGGATTACAGTCGTGAGCCACTGGCACCTAGCAGCCCTAAATTTTTAGTTTTGAGAGTTCTTTATTCTTTAGTTTTGATTCATTGTTCAGATATATAATTTGCATATTTTTCTTCAAGTTTGGCTTATCTCTCTCTGTCTTTCTTTTTGTACATATACTAAGGCTTGAATTCTAGGTCTTGAGTTTTGTGATTCTCTTCTCCTCTTCTCTCTTCTCTTCTTTCCTCTCCTCCCCTCTCCTTTGCTCTTTTTGAAAGGGGTACTAGAGTTTAAGTCAGATCCTCTCAAACTCATTTGGCCTACTTGTTTATAGTTGCAGCTCTATCACTTAAGCCACCTCCAGTCAAGCATGTTGCTGGTTAATTGGTGATAGAATCACAGACTATTCTGCCTGAGCTAACCCACCAGCACCTGCCTAGTGAGTCTTGAAGTCATGTAGGGTAAACTGAATTAAAAAATTGGGGGGGGGGTTGGAAGCTTGGCTCAGTTGATAACAGCACTATTCAATGAACAAAAGTGGCAAATAACAAAGGCCTAAAAAACAAGTCGATTTGGATTTTAACTGGACTATATTGAATGCCTAGATCAATTTGGAGAAACTTTGACATTTGAGCAATGTTGACTTTCCATCCATGAACCAGGTAGGTGTGTGTGTGTGTGCGTGTGTATGTGTGTGTTTTGTTTGTTTGTTTTGGGGTCCGGTCGGGGACCTGAACTCTGGGCCTGGGCACTGTCCCTCAGCTCTTCAGCTCAAGGCTAGCGCTCTACCACTTGAGCCACAGTGCCACTTCCAGCCTTTTTTTTTGGTGGGGGGTCCAATCGTGGGGCCTGAACTCTGGACCTGGGTGCTGTCCCTCAGCTCTTCAGCTCAAGCAAGGCTAGTACTTGAGCCATAGCGCCACTTCTGGCTTTTTTCTTTTTGCTTATGTGGTGCTGAGGAATCGAACCCAGGGCCTCACGCATGCAAAGCAAGCGCTCTACCACTGAGCCACCTTCCCAGGCCCAAGGAATGTATGTTCTAGTCAGCTTCAACTTAATACTATAGATAGGGTCTTTTGCTTGTTTTGTTGTTTTGTTTTGTTTTTTTGACATTCCTGGGGCTTCAACTCAGGGTCTGAGCACTGGCCCTGAGCTTCTTTTGCTCAAGCTAGCACTCTACTCCTTGAGCCACAGTGCCACTTCTGGCTTTTTCTGTTTATGTGGTAACTGAGGAATCAAACCCAGGGCTTCATGCATGCTAGGCAAGCATTTTACCACTAAGCCACATTCCCAGCCCTAGATATAGGGCATTTTATAAAGAGACAACATTTATTTTTTACAGTTTTGAAGGCTAAGAAGTTCAATATTGAAGGGCTGACAGCTGACAAAGGCTTCTTGCTGTTTTGTAACAAGACAGAGCAACTGCACAGTGAGTGGGGGAGCAAGAACCAGAAAAAAAAGAGAAACCCAGAACTGCAATAATAGCACCAGTCCACCAGAGGGAGCAGAGCAGCCTGACCCAACCGCCTCTCATAGGCACAACCTGGCAAGGCAGTTGTACTGAAATTAAATTTCCAAACATTAAGTTTCAAACCACAGCAATTATTTTCACTTCTTTAAGTTCTCTCAGTAATATTTTGGTGAAAAAATAAATTGAGAACATTCACTCAGAGTCAACTAGCCAGACTTTGGGGTTAGAAAACAACTGAATCAGCTGGGTGTCAGTGGCTCATGCCTGTGATCCTCACTACTCAGGAGGCTGAGATCTGGGGATTGTGGTTCAAAGTCAGCCCGAGCAGAAATGTCTATGAAACTTTTTTTTTCTTTTTGGATGGTTGTGGGGCCTGAACTCTGGGCCTGGGCGCTGTCCCTCAGCTCTTCAGCTCAAGGCTAGCGCTCTACCACTGGAGCCACACTGCCACTTTCGGCATTTTCTGCTTATGTGGTGCAAGAAAAGCAAAAGAGGGTCTGGGAAGGTGGCTCAGTGGTAGAGCACATGCATGCATGCATGAGGCCCTGGGTTCGATTCCTCAGCACTACATAAGCAGAAAAAGTCGGAAGCGGCTATGTGGCTCCAGTGGTAGAGCGCTAGCCTTGAGCTGAAGAGCTGAGGGACAGCGCCCAGGTCCAGAGTTCAGGCCCCATGACCAGCAAAAAAAAAGAAAAAAAAGAAAGAAAGAAAAAGAAAACAACTGAATCAATCACCAAAGAGCAGGAGCTTAGTGTCAGGACAGTTGGGGGCAAACCCCTGGGGCAAATTCTAATGAAATGTGCTATGTGCATTGGATTGGGAAAGTCACCTTTTGTGATCTAGTGTGAGCAATAATAATAAATTCCTCACAAGTCTCTGGAAGATTAAATGTTAGAGATTAAATGAAATCATGCAGGAAATGTGAGGGACTCAGGCTAGTTGCTGACACACACAGATCAGAGTAAATGTAACTCCCCCACCCCCCACCCCATATGGGGCTTGAACTCAGAGCCTGGCACTGTCCCTGAGCTTTTGCATTCAAGGCAAGCACCATACCAGTTCAGCCAAAGCGCCACTTCCAGCTTTTTCTGTTTATGTGGTACTGAGGAATTGAACCCAGTGCTTCATGCATGCTAGGCAAGCCTTCTACCACTAAGCCACATTCCCAGCCCTTCCCTGGGCTCTTTTTGTTTTGGGAGTTTTGTTTTGTGTTTGTTTTTGTTGGTCATGGGGCTTGAACTCTGGGCCTGGGAGCTGTCCCTCAACTCTTCAGTTCAAAGCTAGTGCTGTACCACTTGAGCCACAGTACCACTTCTGGTTTTCTGGTGGTTTATTGGAGATGAGAGTCTCACAAATTTCCTGCCTGAGCTGGCTTTGAACATGATCCTCAGATCTGAGCCTCCTGAGTAGCTAGGATTATAGGTCTGAGCCACTGATGCCCAGCTAAATGTAACTCATTACTATTCTTGCCACCTCAGTTCCTAAAACAACTCTCATTTTAGTTCTAAGTGTGTGTAATCAGTGTGTATTTGTTTTCTCTCTTCCTTCCTTTTATTTTATTTTTTTTGTCGGTCGTGGGGCCTGAACTCTGGGCCTGGGCGCTGTCCCTCAGCTCTTCAGCTCAAGGCTAGTGCTCTACCACTTGAGCCACAGCACCACTTC
>NW_012267219.1:1391599-1400503 GCF_000151885.1 Dipodomys ordii
CCGGCTTTTTTCTTTTTGCTTATGTGGTGCTGAGGAATTGAACCCAGGGCCTCAGGCATGCAAGGCAAGCACTCTACCACTGTGCAACCTTCCAAGCCCCTGCCATTTCTTTATGATATGAAAAGCAGACACCGAAGACCCTAAGCTATAAAAATGCAAAGAAACACCAAAGTGGGACTTTAATTTTTGTCTTAAATATTACCTATTTTCTGCCCCTTTCACTATGAACTTGTTTGCTGTTTTCTCCCTCTACCTTATTGCTGTTCCCTATCATAATGTCTGCCTTCTGTTTTCCATGGACTGAAATGAAGTGAAAATTGGAAACATTCTCCTCTAAAACTAATTTACTTTCTGGTTGGGACTACAGCTCAGTGGTAAAACAAGTATGTCAGTGGCCCTGAGTTCAAGGTGGTCCTTGGCTTGATACCTAGCACTACAAATCAACAGAAAAGGCTGGGAATATTGCTTAGTGATACAGTGCTTACCTAGCATGCATGAAGCCCTGGACTCGATTAGCAGTACCACAGAAACAGAAAAAGCCGAAAGTGGTGCTGTGGTGCAAGTGGTAGAGCACTATCCTTGAGCAAAAGAAGTTCAGGGATGTCGGGCACCAGTGGCTCACGCCTATAATCCTAGCTACTCAGGAGGCTGAGATCTGAGGATCACAGTTCAAAGTCAGCCTGGGCAGAAAAGTCCATGAGACTCTGATCTCCAATAAACCACTAGAAAACCTCAAGTGGCACTGTGGCTCAAGATAGAGTGCTCGCCTTGAGCTGAAGAGCTGAGAGACAATGCCTAGGCCCCAGAGTTCAACCCCCACGACCGACAAAAAAAAAAAAAGAGAAAAGAAAAGAAGTAGTTCAGGGACAGTGCCCAGTTCCTGAGTTCAAGCCCTGGGACTGGCAAAAATAAATAAAAAAATCCACAAAAAACACTAGCACACATTTTCTTATGTACAAATTCCATTTGAACTCTGCAAAGACATCAGGAAAGGCATGGGTATTGAGGAGGCTCAAGACTGCAATGGAAAGGAACAAATTCGAAGTAAAAAGAGACCATCCAATCAGGACCTGGTGACTCACACCTATAATCCTAGCTACTCAGGAAGCTGAGATCTGAGGATCACGGTTCAAAGCCAGCCCAGCAAGAAAGTCCAGGAGACTCCTTCCTTCCTTCCTTTCTTTCTTCCTTTCTTTCTTTCCTTCCTCTCTCTCTCTTTCTTTGGGCACTGTCCCTCAGCTCCTCAGCTCAAGGCAAGCACTCAGCCACTTGAGCCACAGTGCCACTTTCAGTTTTCTGGTGGTTAATTGAAGATAAAGAGTCTCATGGACTTTCTTGCCCAGGCTGGCTTTGAACTACATTCCTCAAATCTCAACCTCCTGAATAGCTGGGATTACAGACACCCATGCCAGGCAAGAGCTTCTTTCTTTCCTTTTTTCTTTTTCTTTTTTTCTTTTCATTGTTGTTGTTGGTGGTCCTGGGGCTTGAATTTTGGGCCTGGGCACTGTCCCTGAGCTCTTCAGTTCAAGGCTAGCATTCTACCATTTGAGCCACAATGCCACTTCCGGTTTTCTGAGTGGTTTATTGGAGGTAAGAGTCATACTGACTTTCCTGCTCGGGCTGGCTTTGAACCATGATCCTCAGATCTCAGCCTCCAGAGTAGCTAGGATTATAGGCGTCAAGGAGACTCTTATCTCCAATTATCCACCTGAAAACCAGAAGCGGAGCTGTGGCTCAAAGTGGTAAAATGCTAGCCTGAAACAGAAAAGTTCAGGAAAAGGAAGAGAGGAATAGAGGGGATGGAGTGAGGGAGAGAGGGAGGGTGGGAGGGAGAAAATAATTGAGTACAAACAAAATGCTACCACACAGGATATAGGCTAAGAATCAATCCCACTTGCTAACATCCCCTCTGTAGGGAGCTTTATACCACGGGTACTGGGGTTTAACTCAGGGCTTTGTGGTCTTGCTAAGCTGCTTCAGCTGTACCTGGAGCTGTACCACTTGAGCCACAGCCCCACTTCTGCCCTTTTGCTGGTTAATTAGAGAGAAGAGTCTCAAGGAGGGGAGGGCTGGCTTCGAATCGCGATGGTCAGATCTCAGCCTCCTTACTAGCTAGGATTACATGTGTAAGTGATCAGCTACACAAGATGTTTGTTTCCACGCAGCCTTTCCGACGTTTACTCTAATCGAAGTGAAGCGAGGGCGTCTCACCGTGGTGTGGCGCCCCCTTTGGTCTTTGCTCCCGGGCCTGCGGCCTCTTGGCTTCATACTACAACTCCCAGCATGCAGCTCTCCCCCTATACTGAGGACTAACCGCACCGTGTACTCTTCGCAATCGGTGACTTTTAAGCCGGAAACTATACGCATAAAATTACTTCCGGGTTAGTGCGTCACGTTTGTGGAGCTCCTAGACATAGTCTTCCTCCGCTAGCAGGCTAAATAGTCCCACCGGTATTTTTGCTTCACGCTCCCCCCCCACAGATGAATCAACTTTAGGAACTTATTTCCACTCAGCATTTTAGCGGAAACTCTAAATAG
Source organism: Dipodomys ordii (assembly GCF_000151885.1). Taxonomy (NCBI): domain Eukaryota; kingdom Metazoa; phylum Chordata; class Mammalia; order Rodentia; family Heteromyidae; genus Dipodomys; species Dipodomys ordii. The sequence continues at coordinate 1,394,138 of NW_012267219.1, forward strand.
ACTGAGGGAGTGTTGAGTACAGTGGTTTACTACGTCTTACTGGAGTGATACCTCTTCCAAGAGTTCTTCCGGTGGTGGCGTAGGGATCTCGTGTATATAAGAGTCCCGGCCGGGAGGCGGGTTCTCTCTCTGGCCCTCGCTTTCAAGATGGTGAGCACGCGTGTGTCGGGAGCGTGGGGTGCGCGTGGAACCTAGACGCCGCGGGTTGTGGGGTTGTGGGGATGTGAGAGCCGGGGCACGGGGGAAGGTGGGGGCCGGTGTGTGTGTGGCCCTGGGCTAGGAGGGCCTCGGGGTTTGGAGGCGCCGTGGCGCCGCCGGCGGGGACGCAGCGGAAGCAGGCTCGGGCGGGACAATGCAGATGCAATCCTTATTTCACCGCAGACGAAGAAGAGGAGGAACAATGGCCGGGCCAAAAAGGGCCGCGGCCACGTGCAGCCTATCCGCTGCACCAACTGCGCCCGGTGCGTGCCCAAGGACAAGGCCATTAAGAAGTTTGTCATCCGGAACATAGTGGAGGCCGCCGCCGTCAGGGACATTTCCGAAGCGAGTGTCTTCGACGGTGAGAGAATCTTGGGGTGTCAGGGTCCTAGTGCTCACAGCCCTTTCCACTTACCCCTCTCCAATAGGCACCGTGGGAGTAGTTGGGACAATTCCTAAGTGCTTGGGGAAGGAGAAGGGTGGATTTGTTGTCCTTAGGTAATGTTGAGCGTTGGGCAGGGTTGTTTTTTTGTGTGTATGTTTCGTTTTGACTTGTGCAGCTGCCACTCCAGGCTTAAGTCCAGACCAAACTTGTGTAGGACATGATTCCAGAAACGGTATCTGCCTAGCTTAAGTTGTGAAGAGTCTCCTGACTGTTTCAAGAAGGACGGCAGGAGATCTGAATTCAATTCCGAGTGCCACAAAAGAAAGAATGGCTTTTAAGTTATTGAAGCCACAAGAAAGTTCTTGGGGGAGTGGGTGGTTCTGTATCTTGTCAAAACTGTTGGAGGATGCATGGGTTGGATTTATGGCAGGCCCGTCCCCCTGGGTCTTTCATAGTGTCCCATGCCAGAGCAAACTGTGGTCCCGAACCATTGCCTGGCCTCGATCTGTGGGCTACTGGCACTGAAGGGGGTTGCACAGAGAAAAGAGAAAAAGACCTTTTGGAGGAACTGATCTCTTTTTTGATGTAGTAGAGGTTGAGTTTCAGGGCTTCAGGTCTAGCCACATTCCCAGTTCTTTTTTTCTCTTCAGCTGAGCTCTTATATGTTGGCTTCATAATACAGCCCTGTCCATGGCAGTGTGCACTGGTGGAGCTAGCTTCAATGAATGTAGGACGTGAACTTAAAAATGGTGATATTTGTGACACTGGCAGTTACAGATAGATACCAGAAATACAGACTTAGCTTTGACAGAATGAATGAGAATTGATGCAGGACAGTTAATATAACAGCTATTTAAAATGTTTTGTCAGCTTATGTGCTTCCCAAGCTCTATGTAAAGCTCCATTACTGCGTGAGTTGTGCCATTCACAGCAAAGTCGTCAGGAATCGATCTCGTGAAGCCCGGAAAGACCGAACACCCCCACCCCGATTTAGACCTGCTGTGAGTATTTGTAAAAGTGGTTGAAAATACAGAGGGGTGGAAGAAACTTGACTTCCAGAAAAATAATCAAGTTACCATCTTGTTCTAGAAAGGCAAAGGGACCCATACATAAACAATTAATTGATTAGAGACTTCTCAAATTAGAACCTTTTTTCAAATATGATATTTTGTTGTCCTTCCACTTCAGCCAGCATTTATAGTGTGTTTGTGGTGGCGGGAGGGGTTTTGACTCATCTTTTGCTAGTTATGGGGATTAAATCTAGGGCCTCATACATGCTATGCAAGTGCTCTGCCAAACTACATGCTCATCTTACAGCTGTGTTTTGTTTGTTTTTCTTTTTTTTCTCTTTTAGGGTGCTGCTCCACGACCTCCACCAAAACCAATGTAAGGAGCTGGATAGTTCCAGACTTCAGAAAAGCTGTCTTCTAGGGAAAACAAAAACAAATAAAATGGAAATTATACTTTATATCTTGTGTTGACTGCATTTGTGCAAGATAGGAGTGTGTTTTATGCCAAGTGTTCAAAGGAAAATCTAACCAGTTAGACTCCCCCCTAGCCCTCCCAGAACTTAATTATTTTAACATGTTAGATCTTTAGTGATCCTTATATGCCTATGTGAAAAGGGAAGAGTATCTGAATGTTGGGGAGCTTCAACCTATCCGAGTAAGTTGGCATCCTGAAAATGCATTAAAAGGAAGGAGCTTGGAGATGTGTATGTATGAGTTTGAGTTGAATCCCTGGTACCAGAAAGAAAAAGACAGAACCTAGGGCTGGGAGTTAAGACATTTTTCATAATTCCTGATGGGAGACTTAAGCAGGAAATATGCCTTTGGAGGCTTATGGTTCAACGCAGCATATAAGTCCCTTTAACTTCATGTTGCTAAAAAGAAAAGAGTTGATCCGAAATTAGGGGGTTAACATATACCATAAATCTTGTACTGAAACAACTGCAGCTTAACTATGAATTCATTGAGACAGTCATCCTAGGCAAAAGGAGATGTGGGATTTCATCTTCACCCAGTAAGGACCACTCCACTCATTTAGGAACATTTCAGATGCAGAGTGTTAGGCTTGATTGTGCCAGGCCTGTGGCTTTCCTGTGTCCTGTTTTAGTTTGGACATTTTTCTTTTAGGTATTAATATATTTTATTCAACTAAAAGGGTAAGAGCTGTATGGTTCAAGAATATTATGTAGAAACTTAAGTGAAGAAAATATTACATAGTGACCAAAAATATTTCAAAATATTACAAAAGTAGTTATGTACGGGCTGGGAAGGTGGCTCAGTGGTAGAGTGCTTGCCTTGGATGCCTGAGGCCCCTGAGTTTGATTCCTCAGCACCACATAAGCAAAAAGAAAAAAAGCCGGAGTGGCGCTGTGGCTCAAGTGGTAGAGCGCTAGCCCTGAGCTGAAGAGCTGAGGGACAGTGTTCAGGCCCCAGGACGGACCCCCCCCCAAAAAAAAGTTATGTACATATATGTAAATATAGGGATGGATAAACACATGAAATGCCAAAAAAGAATGAAACACATTTTTTTTCAAGTGTTTGTCAATCTTGATCCCAACTGTATTTCTGTTCTGATTTCACTATGCTTCTGAGAACTCAGAAAAACTAGAATCCATAGGTTTTCCTTATCTTCCTTCTGAGGTCTGGCTCTTTGAAATTGAGAGGTATATACCTTCTTTTTCTGTTTGGCAAGTCTGAAGATAAGTTTGGACATTTTTAGTGTATTTTTTACTGTGATCCTTTACCCCCAGATGTTTGTGGGTGGGTGGGTCCTGGACTTGAACTAAGAGCCTGGGTGCTGTCCCTGATCCTGTTTTTTGCTCAAGGCTAATCTACCACTTGAGCATCAGCACCAATTGCAGCTTTTCTGAGTAGTTTGTTGGCAGTAAAAATGTCACCAACCTTTCTGCCCAGGCTGGCTTTGAACCTCTACCCTCAAATCTCAACTTCCTGAGTAGCAAGGATTACAGGCTGAGAAAATTTTTTTTTGTGGGTCGTAGGGCCTGAGCGCTGCCCTTCAGCTCAAGGCTAGTTTAGCTACCTACCACTTGAGCCACAGTGCCACTTTGGCTTTTTTCTGCTTATGTGGTGCTGAGGAATGGAACCCAGGGTCTCATGAATGTGAGGTAAGCACTCTACCACAGAGCCACCTTCCCAGCCCCTGAGAAAATTCTTTTGGTAGCTATGAATATATCCATTTTATGCCCAGGGCCATTTGCAGGTCATAGAAAACTGCAGGCTGGGGCTGGGAAGGTGGCTCAGTAGTAGGGTTCTGGCCTAGAATGCCTGAGGCCCTGGGTTCGATTGCTCAGCACCACATAAACAGAAAAGGCCAGAAGTGGCGCTTTGGCTCAAGTGGGAGAGCATTAGCCTTGAGCTGAAGAGCTGAGGGACTGAAAAAACAAAACAAAACAAAACAAAAAAACACTGCAGGGAGTTGTCCTTGAGCAGCCATGGAGAAACACGCTGTCCAGCCATGCCAAATGATTTCCTATATGGCCTTCTTCCTGAGAGGTAATGAAAGAATTGGGGCTGGAATCTGTACTTGTTCAGTAAATACTAACTGCCTATGTGTTTGGCATCCCCCACCCCCTTTTTTTTTCTGAATACAAGTCCTAGTTAAACCAAACCAACAGATCTGAGGATCACAGTTCAAAGCCAGCCTGGGCAAGAAAGTAAGACATCCAATTAGCCACTAGAAATCTAGAAGTGAAGCTGTGGCAAAAGAGTTTAAGGTTAGCCTCCAGGCCCTGAGTTCAAGCCATGCAACCAACAAAAAAAAAACTTGTTCACTGGAGCTAAAAGTCTGATTTGTCTGTCTGGGCTGGCTTTTTTTTTTTTTTTGGGGGGGGGTCCGGTAATGGGCCTGATCTCTGGGCCTGGGCGCTGTCCCTCAGCTCTTCAGCTCAAGGCTAGCACTCTACCACTTGAGCCATAGCGTCACTTCTGGCTTTTTTTTTTCTGCTTATTTGGTGCTAAGGAATTGAACCCAGGGCCTCAGGCATGCAAGGCAAGTGCTCTACCACTGAGCCACCCTCCCAGCCCCTGGGCTGGGTTTTAACTCTCCATCCTTACTGCTCAGCCTTCTAAGTACCTAGGATTATAGGCATAAACCACCGGCGCCTAGCTGGTGTCAGTTTTTGTTTGGAATGAGACGGCTAAGAGCAGGAGATTCCACAACACGGGAATAGCCAATAAAAAGTAACATAGCCAAAGACAAAACCTCCTGCTGACCCTGTCTTCACACTGCTGTGCAGACAGCCCTTTTGGGTGGCTAGCATCCAGATGAGACTCTAGACTAGTCTCCTAATAAGTAAGTATGAGAAACAGAGATTTCTCTCTATCCTGTCTTAGTAAAAAAATTTTTTGGTGAGTCATGGGGCTTGAACTCTGGGCACCGTCCCTCAGCTTGTCAGCTCAAGACGAGTGCTCTACACTTGAGCCACAGCACCACTTCCTGTTTTCTGGTGCTTTATTGGAGATAGGAGTCTCAGGGACTTTCCTGCCTGGGCTGGCTTTGAACCGCAATCCTCACATCTCAGCCTCCTGAGTAGCTAGGATTACAGGCGTGAGCCACAGGCACCAGGTTTTTTCTTTTTCTTTTGTGCTGGCACTGGGGGCTTGAACTCACTCCACTTTAGGCTAGCACTCTACCACTTGAGCTACAGCTCCACTTCCTTAGTAAATTATTTTTACCCCCAACCCAAACTGTATCCAACTTTATTAAAGATACTTTACATAAACAATCATGGTGTTTTAGGCAGGACATGTCCTGCCTTAAAAAAAATGGTATACAACAACTTTCAAACTCCCTTCTTGGATGGACTATCCAAATCAGAAAGCCATTTTAAAATCCAATAATGTCTTTATTTGAAGCTCTGAATAGGGAAAATTTAGAGAGGGTTGACATTTCACATTAAATATGTTGTTTAACAACTTTTCACAAGCCGACCCTGACTTTCAGGAAATGAAAAATGGCAGAATTATCAATCTGAAAATTCATGATTTAGAAAAGGAAACCACTGCTCTTTTAAGGAACACCATCTCAATGATGCCACTGTCAAGTCCAGATTGCCTGGGACATCGCAAAAACCAACTGGGGGGCAGGGAGAGTCAAGGTCCCTCTGGCCTCTGGTTTTAAGGGAGTTAAGTCTATGCTGATGATGGAGGAGGAGGACAAAAGTTATTTTGAGTTTTCCCACATCACAAGGTGTTGTGCCAAGATGGCTGTGTGTCAGCATGAGGGAATTCCTCCTCCTAGGAGCCAACAAGAAGCCTCTCAACACTATCAGGGAAAGGTGTTTTCCCTGTATTTATCCAGCTTTGGAGACATTCTATTAGTGACAGATGCTCCTTTCCCCAAAACAAGCATTCTGTGTGCTAACAACATAACTTTAAAAAAAAAGTAAAACAAAATTCTGCATGTTTATAAAACTTGACAAAAAATAATATGTCAAACTGTACAGTCACCAGAAGTACACAGCTACCAAACATGCACACACTTCACTTGGCATCTACAGCAACTTCAGCTTTCTGTGTCTGGACTGTTTTGCATCTCCATTTTCTGCAGGGTTATTCCCATCCTTGCCAGCATCAGCTTTCCCCTTCTTCCCTTTGGGTACCTTCTCTCCCTTCTTTGCAGGGCTTTTTTTTAAAATATTTTTTTATTGTAAAGATACTATACAGAGGGTTACAGTTACATGAGCGAGGTAATGAGTACACTTCCTATTGAGCATTGTTACCCCCTCCATTGTTTTCCCCCTACCATCCCTTCCC
>NW_012267219.1:1407678-1411135 GCF_000151885.1 Dipodomys ordii
GTGGGGCCTGAACTCTGGGCCTGGGCGCTGTCCCTCAGCTCTTCAGCTCAAGGCTAGTGCTCTACCACTTGAGCCACAGCACCACTTCCTCCTTCCTTTCTTTTCCTTCTTTTCTTCCTTCTCTCCCTCCCATCTTCCCTCCCTCCCTTCTTTCTTTCCTTCCTTCCTTCCCTCCCTCCCTTCCTCCTTCCTTCCTTCCTCCTTCCTTCCTCCTTTCTTCCTTCCTTTCTCTTTCTTTCTTCTTGTGCTAGTACTAGAACTTGAACTCAGGGTCTCACACTCTTGCTTAGCTTTTACTCTCAAGGCTGGCACTCTACCAATTGAACCACAGCTCTACTTTCAGCATTTACATAAAATCCCATAAACTTTCTTTCTGGGCTGGCTTTGAACTTCAGTCCTAAATTCTTAATCTTCTGAGTAGCTAGAATTATAGGCCTGAGCCACTGACACCTGGAAAAAAAAATCTTTTTAAAAAGTAGAAAGTCACCCGGTGTCAGTGGCTCATGCCTGTAATCCTAGCTACTCAGGAGGCTGAGTTCTGAGTATCATGGTTCAAAGCCAGCCGGGCAGGAAAGTTCGTGAGACTCTTATCTCCAATATACCACTCAGAAAACCAGAAGTGGCACTGTGGCTCAAGTGGTTGAACACTTGCCTTGAGCTGAAGAGCTCAGGGACAGCGCCCAGGCCTAGAGTTCAAGCCCACAACTGACAAAAAAAAAAAAGAAGGTAGAAAGTCACTGGGCACTGGTGGTTCACACCTGTAATCCTAGCTACTCAGGAGGCTGAGATCTGAGGATCATAGTTCAAAGTCAGCCTAGACGAAAGTCCATGAGACTCTTATCTCCAATTAACCACCAAAAAGTCAGAAGTGGAGCCATGGCTCATTTGGTAGAGTACTAGCCTGTGTGAAAAAAATCTAAGGGTTAGAGTCCCAGGCCCTGAGTTCAACCCCAGTACTGGCACAAAATAAACAAACAAATACATAAAAGCCAAGGAGCTGGCTGGGAATGTGGCTTAGTGGTAGAGTGCTTGCCTAGCATACATGAAGCCCTCGTTCCAATTCCCCAGTACCACATAAACAGAAAAAGCTGGAAGTGGCACTGTGAGTCAAAGGTAGAATGCTAATCTTGAGTACAGAAAGGCTCAAGGACAGTGCCCAGGACCTGAGTTCAAGCCCCAGGATTGGCCAAAAAAGGGGGAGAGAGAAAAAAAGAAAGAAAGAGAGGGAGGGAGGGAAGAAGGAAGGAAGGGAAAGAAAGCAAGAAAAAGAAAGGAAATTAGAATTTCTCTTCCCGGAGGCAAGTCATAGAAACTATTATCTTCACTTACCTTTTAGCCCTTAGGGCTGTTAGTAAATCGTAAGATTCTCCTTTCATGAAGGAATCCTGACATTTACCCCAAAGGCAGAAATGCCACCGAGGGGCTGGGAAGGTGGCTCAGTGGTAGAGCGCTTGCCTTGCATGCCTGAGGCCCTGAGTTTGATTTCTCAGCACCACATAAGCAAAAAGAAAAAAGCCGGAAGTGGCGCTGTGGTTCAAGTGGTAGAGTGCTAGCCTTGAGCGGAAGAGCTGAGGGACAGCGCCCAGGCCCAGAGTTCAGGTCCCACGACTGGACCCCCCCCCCCAAAAAAAAAGAAATGCCAGTGAGGCCAAGAAGCCTGATACCTTTCCCACTTAGTTTCCAACCTCTACATTTCCCCAATTTAGTCTACTATCCTCTATGTGTAGGGGAAGGGTTTTGCTGTTTCTAGGATTTGAACTCAGGAACTGAGTGCTATCCCTGAGCTTTTTGTTCAAGAATAGTGTTCTACTACTTGAGCCACAACTGCGTTTTCAGGTTTTTGCTGGTGAATTGGTAGAATCTCATGGACTTTCCTCCCCAGCTGGCTTTAATCTATGATCCTCAGCTCTCAGCCTCCCGAGCAGATTAAATGCATAAGCCACCAGTGCTCAGCTAACATTCTATTTTTTATGATTATTTTTGTTGCTGGTCCTGAGGCTTGAACTCAGGTTTGGGCACTGTCCCTGAGCTCAGAGACTATAACTTGAGTTACATCTCCACCTCCAGCTTTTTTCTATGATTGAAGAGTCTCACAAACTTTCCTGCCTTGGACCTGAAGTCCTCAAATCTCAACCTCCTAAGTAGCTAGGCTTACAGCCATGAACTTTCATCTAGTCTCAAATCTGTTAATAACCTATGTACAGTGCTTGCTCTCAACCTTTACATTGCTGCCTCTGAAATGACTTCTAAAGTAAACTTTTTAGGAAAGGCTCATGGGAATATTTCTTGAGTTCCTTCATATCTATCACAATTCCACTCACATATTTTCCTTTAAATATTTAAAGTATGTCAATTCCATTTTCTTTTTTTTTCTTTCTTCTTTTTTTTGGTCGATTGGGAGGCTTGAACCCTGGGTCTGGGCGCTGTCCCTCAGCTCTTCAGCTCAAGGCTAGCACTCTACCACTTGAGCAACAGCACCACTTCTGGTTTTCTAAGTGGTTTATTGTAGATAAGAGTCTCACAGAGCTTCCTGCTCCAGCTGTCTTTGAACGCAATCCTCAAATCTCAGCCTGTTGAGTAGCTGGGATTATAGGTGTGAACCACTGACTCCCAGCTTGTCAATTCCATTTTCTTCTTGCATAAGACATTACTGTCAAAAAAAAAAGGGGGGGGGCTAGGAAGGTGGCTCAGTGATAGAGTGCTTGTCTTGCATGCATGAGGCCCTGGGTTCGATTACTTAGCACCACATAAGGAGAAAAAGCTGGAAAGTGGCATTGTGGTTCAAGTGGTAGAGCGCTAGCCTTGAGCCGAAGAGCTGAGGGACAGCGCCTAGGCCCAGAGTTCAGACCCCACAGCCAAAAAAAAAAAAAAGTATAGCCAAGCCAGGTTACTGGTGGCTCACACCTGTAATCCTAGCTACTCAGGAGACTGAGATCTGAGGATTGTAGTTCAAAGCCCGCAGGATAGTCCATGAGACTCTTCAGTTAAGCCACAAAAGCCAGAAGTAGAACTATGGCCCTGTGCAAAAGTGCTCAGTCCCTGAGTTCAAGCCCCAGGACTGGCAAAAACAAAAAACAAAAAACCAAGACTGGTGGATCCCAGGACTCTGGCTGGAGTGAAAGGCTCCTATGGCAGTCAGGACAAAGATGTCTTTCATCCAAGTTGGATGAAAGCCTTATCTCAAGCTGATATTCAACGATATCAGGCAGGCTCAGTGCCATAGCTCAAGCCTGTAGCCTCAGCCACCCTAGAGGCTGAGGTTTAGGTTAGGCCAGCCTGGGAAGTCTCTGAAATAGCAGTCACATTCCTGATGTTTATGGCTGAAAGATCTGGCTGTAAAACTCCACCTAGCTGGCTCAGGGGCTTTGATTATGGGTAGTGTGGGGGGGGGGAGGGGGATGTGGGTGGAGGATGGTTACTATTTGAAATGTTTCAATCTATTTTTTTTTTTTTTTTT
>NW_012267219.1:1413001-1413616 GCF_000151885.1 Dipodomys ordii
GGGGGGGTAGAGGAAGGAAATAACTTAGCCTAACTACCTAGACTGAGATATGTATGTATGGGAATCAAGGTACAGAGTCAGCCCAGGCAGAAAAGTACATGATACTCTATCTCCAATTAACTAGCAAAAAGCCCAAACTGGAGATGTGGCTCAAGTGATAGAGCTCAGTGCCCAGGCCCTGAGTTCAAGCCAGTAACTAATACAAAAAGGGCCTGGATGGGCTGGGAATATGGTTTAGTGGTAGAATGTTTGCTAGCATGCATAAAGTCCTGGGTTCGATTCCTCAGTACCACATAACCAGAAAAAGCTCCAAGTGCTGCTGTGGCTTAAGTGGTAGAGTACTAGCCTTGAGCAAAAGAAGCTCAGGCTAGCTGGGCACTGATAGCTCACTCCTGAAAACCTAGCTACTCAGGAGGCTGAGATCTGAGGATTGGAGTTTAAAACCAGCCCAGGGAAGGAAAGTCTGAGACTCTTTTTTTTTTTTTTGTCAGTCATGGGGCTTGAACTCTGGGCCTGGGCTGTCCCTCAGCTCTTCAGCTCAAGCTAGCACTCTACCACTTGAGCCACAGTGCCACTTGTGGTTTTCTGGTGGTTTATTGGAGATAAGAGTTTCAC
>NW_012267219.1:1413666-1426739 GCF_000151885.1 Dipodomys ordii
AGCTCAAGGCTAGCGCTCTACCACTTGAGCCACAGCGCCACTTCTGGCTTTTTTCTTTTTGCTTATGTGGTGCTGAGGAATCGAACCCAGGGCCTCATACATGCAAGGCAAGCAGTCTACCACTGAGCCACCTTCCCTGCCCTTTAATTTTGTTTTTTGCTAATCCTGAAGCTTGAACTCAGGTCCTGGGCACTGTCCCTGAACCTCTTTGTGTTCAAGTCTAGCCTTTTACCACTTGAGCCATAGCACCACTTCCAGCTTTTCCTGAGTAATTTATTGGAGGTAAGAATCTCATGAACTTTCCTGCCTGGGCTGGCTTTGAATTGCAATCCTTAGATCTCAGCCTCCTGAGTAGCTGGAATTACAGGCATGCATGAGTCATCAGTGCCCAAGAAAGGGTCTTGTATCTATGCCTGAGCTAGCCCTGAACTATGACTCACCCAATCTAAGCCTCCCAAGGAGCTGGGATGACAGATACATGCCATGACACCCAAATTCTTTTGGTTGAAATGAGGGAAATATGTTGAACTCTGCCCAAGCTGGCCTCAAGCCACAATCCTCCCAGTTTCAACCTCTCAATTGTTAGCTAACATTGCATGAAGACATGAACTATCAACCAACCCCTGTTTTATTTACTTGCAGAGTGTTAAAAAATTTGTGTAAGTAGGATCGTGGTTCACAGCCAGCCCCGGGCAGAAGGTCCATGAGACTCTTTTTTTTTTTTTCCATGAGACTCTTATCTCCAATTAAATACTAGAAAAAATGGAAGTGGCACTGTGGCTCAAGAGCACTAGCCTTTTTTTTTTTTCTTTTGTCAGTCATGGGACTTGAACTCTGGGCCTGGGCACTGTCCCTCAGCTCTTCAGCTCAAGGTGAGCTGTGAGCGCTCTACCACTTGAGCTACAGCGCCACTTCCGGTTTTCTAGTGGTTTATTGAAGATAGGAGTCTCACGGTCTTTCCTGCCTGGGCTGGCTTTGAACCTTTAAATCCTCACATCTCAGCCTCCTGAGTAGCTAGGATTACTGGCGTGAGCTACCGGCGCCTGGCTTAAGAGCACTAGCCTTGAGCTGAAGAGCTCAGGGGACAGTGCCCAGGCCTGGAGTTCAAGCCCGAGGACTGACCAAAAAAAAAAAAAATTGGTGTGGGCTGGGAATGTGGCTTAAGTGGTAGAGTGCTTGCCTAGCATAAATAAAGACGTGGGGTAGAGTCAGTACCACATAAACAGAAAGAAATAGAAGTGGCTCTGTGGCTCAAGTGGTAGAGTGCTGGCCTTGAGCAAAAAGAAGAAAGAAGTTCAGGACAGTGCCCAGGCTCTGAGTTCAAGGCCCAGGACTGGCCAAAAAAAAAAAATGGTGTCTCATTTTCTGAGATTCTCTGGTTATATTCTCCTTCCCCATTTATTATCCTTTTGCTTTTAGGAATGAAGTGTCAACCTGACACCAGTGGCTCATGCCTGTAATCCTAGCCACTCAGGAGGCTGAGATCTGAGAATCATGGTTCAAAGCCAGCCTGGGCAGGAAAGTCTGTGAAACTCTTATCTCCAATTAACTACCAAAAAGCTGGAAGTGGAGCCATGTCTCAATTGGTAGAGTACTAGCCTTGTATGAAAAAAAATCTAAGGATTAGAGCCCAGGCCCTGAGTTCAAGCCCCAGTACAGGCACACAATAAATAAATAAATACATAAGAGCCAAGGAGCTGGCTGAGAATGTGACAACAGTAGCGTGTTTGTCGCATGCATGAAGGCCTGTGTTCGATTCCTCAATATCACATAAAACAGAAAAAGCCGGAAGTGGTGCTGAAGTAGAGTGCTAGTCTTGAGTAAAAGAAGGTCAGAGACAGTATTCAGGTCAGAGACAGTATTCAGGCCCAGAGTTCAGGCCCCATGACTGGCAGGAAAAAAAAAAAAAGTATTCCTAAGTGGAAAAGTATTAAAGACACCAGGGAACAGAGTTCTCAACAGACAAGAGTTGTCCGTGAAGCGCAGCTCAGGCCCATCAGAGGGCAGGAGTTGAAGCTGGGGAGGTGTTACTCTCTCCATTAGGACAAGGATGGGCCATGGCAGGGCCTGGGGCACCTCCTTCCTTGCCTTGTTCCAAACCAACTATCCACATCTCCCTTCAGCACAGATCCTACCCTAAAGAAGAACTCTGGGCCTGGGTGCTGCCCCTCAGCTCTTCAGCTCCAGGCTAGCACTCTACCACTTGAACTACAGTGCCACTTCCGGCTTTTTCTGCTTATGTGGTGCTGAGGAGTTGAACCCAGGGCCTCATGCATGCAAGGCAAGCACTCTACCACTGAGCCACCTTCCCAGCCCCTACCTAAAGAAGTTTCTGAGAAGGAATCTGAGTAGGAATAGGACAGGGAAAATGAGGACAAAAAGGAGAGAGAGGTCCAGGTAAAGTGGGCTAGGAGCTGGGAGCAGGGAAGTAGCAACACTGGAGAGGCTGAGAAGGTTTGCTTGAATCCAGGAGTTCAAAGGCAGCCTGTCAACATAATGAGTAATGAGACGTCTTCTCCCTCTCTCTCCCTCTCCCCCTCCGGCTTTGAACTACCACTTTGAGCCACAGCACCACTTCTCACTTTCTGGTGGTTCATTGGAGATGAGTCTCACAGACTTTCCTACTCAGGCTGGCTTTGAACAACGATTCTAAGATCTCAGCTTCCTGAGTAGCTAGGATTACAGGCCTGAGCCACCAGTACCTCGGCTCAGTTATTTTCAAAGTAGAGTCTCCCTGCAAGGCTGGACTTCAACTCTCTTACATCCCTCCTCACTGGAATAACAGGCATGCCACCACACTCAGCTGGCAGCATTCTCTTACGGCTGAACAGTGTTCTAGTGTTTGCATATAGTATGTTTTGTTTACAATTCTCCCATTGCGGGACACATGGGAGTTTCCATCTCTTGGCTGCTATGAACAATGCTACTATAAAACACTGCTGAACCAGTTCTGGTAGGGACTTCCACTTCTATTTCTCTTGGTTATGTGCTCAGGACTGGAATTGCTGGGTCACTAAATTGACACTCTGGTTTTCTGAAGAGACACAATGTCTAGGAGTGACAGTTCCATTGGGATTTGACCTTTAGTTCTGCCTTCACACACTGCAAAACGGACTAGGTAATATAAAAAAGAGGCCAGGACAACAGAGGAGGGATTGTTAACTAAGTCACCTGAAAAGTAATGAGGAGACAGAGAGAGAGAGAGAGAGAGATTTTGCTGGAGTAAAGAAACACCAAGGGGAAAAGAGGGATCTTCAATGTGCTGTTATGAACAAACAGGAGGAGGTAGAACAAGGCCAGCTTGCTAGAAGCTATACCAAAAAGCTAACCTGAAGACTTTTCTTCTTTCTTTTCTTCCACAGTTTGTTTTTCCCCCAACTACCTAAGGCCATCTGAGGTTAGTTCAAGGTAGACTTAAAAATCACATTGTTTTTTCTGAATTTATTTCCCAAATGGGGATTCAAGTTATGGATAACATATCCACCTAAGCATGTTTGTTTCGGTTTTGTTGTAGGTCCTGGGCACTATTCCTGAGCATTTTTATTCAAGGCAAGTGCTCTACAACTTTGAGCCATGGTACCACAGCTAATTTTCTGGTGGTTTACTAGAGATAAGCATCTCATGGAGGGCTGGGAAGGTGGCTCAGTGGTAGAGCGCTTGCCTTGCATGCCTGAGGCCCTGGGTTCGATTCCTCAGCACCACATAAGCAAAAAGAAAAAAGCCAGAAGTGGCGCTGTGGCTCAAGTGGTAGAGCGCTAGCCTTTAGCTGAAGAGCTGAGGGACAGCGCCCAGGCCCAGAGTTCAGGCCCCACAACTGGACCCAAAAAAATAAAAAATAAAATAAAATAAAGAGTCTCATGGATTCTTCTGCCTGGGCGGCTTTGAACTGTGATCCTCAGATCTCAGTCTCCTGAGTAGCTAGGATTACAGGTGTGAGCCTCTGGGGCATGGCTTGTTATTTTTTATTTATTTTGCTGGTTGTGGGGCTTGAACTCTGGGCCTGGGTGCTGTCCTTGAGTTCTTCAGCTCAAGGCGACCATTCTACCACTGGAGCCACAGTACTACTTCTGGTTTTCTGGTGGTTAATTGGAGATGAGTCTCATAGACTTTCCTGCCCAGGATGGCTTTGAACAGTGATCTTCAGATCTCAGCCTCCTGAGTAGCTAGGATTACAGATGTTAGCTACCTGCTCCTGACTTACATTATTTTATTTTATTTTTTGATCAGTTGTGGGGGCTGAACTCTGGGCCTGGGTGCTGTCCCTCAGCTCTTCAGCTCAAGGTGAGCACTCTACCACTTGAGCCACAGCACCACTTCTGGCTTTTTCTGCTTATGTGGTGCTGAAGAATCGAACCCAGGGTCTCATGCATTCAAGGCAAGCACTCTACCACTGAGCCACCTTTCCAGCCCCTTATGTTATTTTTTGATCACATAAAATATGAAAACATATAGAGCACAAGTGGCTATGCAATGATGCTTTCTGAGAGGCAGCTGCTTATGTGTCCTTCAAGATAAATGTTAAGCAGATTTGAAATTTCTAATTTTTATTAGTGTGTGTGAGTGTGTGTGTGTGTGTGTGTGTGTGTGTGTATGCCAATACTGGAGCTTGAACTTTGGGCCTGGGTACTGTTCCTGAGCTTTTCTTGCTCAAGGCTAGTGATCTACCACTTCAGCCACACCACTTTCCACTTTTAAGTGGTTAAATTGGAGACCAAAGTTTCATGGACTTTCCTGCCTAGCCTGACTTTGAACTGTGCTTCTCAGATCTCAGCCTCTTGAGTTGCTGGGCTTACAGGTATGAGCCACCAGTACTCTGCTGTTAAACTTTTCTGTTAAAGTTTTCCTTCCTTCCTTCTTTCTTTGCTTCCTTCCTTCCTTCCCTTCCTCTCTTCCTCTCTCTTTTTGCCAGTCCTGGGGCTTGAACTAAGGGCATTGTTTCTGATCTTTGTGCTCTATATGCTCAAGGTCAGTGATCTACCTCTTGAGCCACAGCACCACTTCTGGCTTCTTTGAGTAGTTTATTGGAGATAAGAGGTATCTCAAGGGTATTTTTTTCCCAGGCTGGCTTCAAACATCAATCCTCAGATCTGAGCCTCCAGAGTAACTAGGCTTACAGGTGTGAGCCACTGGCCCAGTTCCTTCTTTATTTCTTTCTTCCTGACTTCCTTTCTTTTGTCTGTCATTCTTTCTAGTTTTTTTTTGGGGGGGGGTGTAGTGGTGGTAGTTTATCAAACCCAGGTCCTTGTGCATGCATCACAAGGGCTCTACCATTAAACTGCATCCTCAGCCCCATTTTAGGCCAATTTAATTCATAGCACATTCAAAGAATTTGAAAGGGTGAAGGGAGGCCATTTCTCCCTGCTCCACAGAAAATGACACAATTGACATTCACTGTAACAAGACAAAAACATGCATTTATAGTCTGGCCCCAGGGCTATGCTAGCTCTTCTGTCCTCTATCAGGAGATAATCTGAAGACCAGCTAGACTTACCAGTTTGACTTCTGTTAGAATATCCTGAGATGGATAACACCATGCACAGACTGGCCAAGCAGGAAATGGTGGGGATGTCAGCTATCCTGGTAACACTTGCTGTGGGGCAGGAGGGATGTTAACCTGTCTGAGTCCCTTCAGATTGAGCTGAAGTTTGTGACTACTCTGCAGGCCAGCTTTTTCTGTCTAATCTAGCCTGGCATCAGTGGCTCACACCTGTAATCTTAGCCACTCAGGAGGCTAACATCTGAGGATAGTGGTTCAAAGCAAGACACAACAGGAAAGTCTGTGAGATCTCTGTATCTATATCTATATATTCAGTTGTGGGGCCTGAACTTAGGGCCTAAGCACTGTCTTTGAGCTTTTTTAGCTCAAGGTTAGCATTCTAGCACAAAAACCACAGCTCTTACTTTTGGCTTTTTGGTGATTAACTGAAGATGAGACTCTCATGGACTTTCCTGCCTGGGCTGGTCTTGAACTACAGTCCTCACATCTAGCTTCCTAGCCTCCAGAGTAGCTAGTATTACAGGTGTGAGCCACTCACACCTGGCTTGATTATCTGTATTTTTATAGTAAAACAAGAACCAAAGTCACTGGGTTAGAGTGAGGAAAGAGAAAGGAATGCTGGGAAACTAGAGTCCATTGACAAGTAACACCTCCCTTCTTTCATTTATGTATTCTTTGCAGTTCTTAACATAGTCGACTAGAAACATGGCAGTCTGTGCCCTGCTTATATTCTGGATATTTAGCATGCTTTTTCTCTAAGTGCTGAACAATAAACAGACAACAGTAAACCTCTTGGGATCTAGCTGGGAGGGGTGGAGTGAAAGATAATAGGAGCAGATATAGCTGGCATACTCTGAATGCTTCATAAAGCTTGAACACAAGATAGTAATTTAGAACTTGAACTGCCTGTTCCTCTTTAAATCCCAAAACAACCTTATAAGTACAACTGGGTTTTCTAGGTGTTTGTTTCTGTACTAAGGCTCAAACCCAGTGCCTCCTGTATAGTTAGCTCTATCACTGAGCTACTGTCAGAGATAAGCTCTACAATTCTTTTTTTTTTGGGGGGGGAAGGGGCAGTACTAGGGCTTGAACTCAAGACCTGTGCACTTTATTTATTTATTTATTTGGCTAGTCCGGGGGCTTGAAATCAGGGTTTGGGCACTGTCCTTGAGCATCTTTAGCTCAAGGCTAACACTTTACCACTTGAGCCACAGCACCACTTCCAGCTTTTTTCTGTTTATGTGGTACTGAGGAATCAAACCCAGGACCTCAAGCATGCTAGGCAAGCACTCTACACTAAGCCACATTCTCAGCCCAACCTGAACACTCTTGCTTGGCTTTTTATTTAAGAATGGAGCTCTAGGCTGGGAATGTGGCTTAGTGGTAGAGTGCTTGTCTAGTGTTCATGAAGAGCTGGGTTTGATTTCTTAGTAGTACATAATCAGGAAAAGCTAGAAGTAGTGTTGTGGTTCAAGAGGTAGAGTACTAGCCTTGAGCAAAGGAAGCTCAGAGACAGTGCCCAGGCCCTGAGTTCAAGCCCTAGAACTACCCTGCCACTCTCCCTCCCCCCCCCAAAATAAAAGGGGCTGGGAAGGTGGCTCAGTGGTAGAGCGCTTGCCTTGCATGCCTGAGGCCCTGGGTTCGATTCCTCAGCATCATATAAGCAGAAAAAGCTGGAAATGGTGCTGTGGCTCAAGTGGTAGAGTGCTAGCCTTGAGCTGAAGAGCTGAGGGACAGTGCCCAGGCCCAGAGTTCAGGCCCCACGACCGGACCCCCCCCCAAAAAAAAAAAGAAGAAGAAAGAAAGAAAAGAAAAAGTCTCAGAGACCTTTCTGTCTGAACTGGCTTTGAACTGAGTTCCTCAGATTTCATACTACTGAGTAGCTAGGATTATAGGTTTTTAAGCAAGGAAGACAAAGAGAGGTTTCTCCTTGAGAATTGCTAAGGTGGGTAAGTATTAAAGTAGGGCAAAGTAGGCAGTGAGCAGAGCCCCTTTAGGAGAATTAATGTTGCCATGTAATGAGTTTGAATCTGACCACGAGAAACCCCAATCTCTGTATATCAGAATAAATCTTAGGGAAATGAAACCTGCTTGTACAACTAACAGATGTTAATAAGATTTTTAAAAATTGCAAAAGAATTCATAGGACTGGGTGCATGTGGCTCACACCTGTAATCCTAGCCAATCAGGAGATTGAGATCTGAGGATCAAAGCCAGCTTGGGCAGGAAAATCCGAGAGACTCTTATCTCCAACAAACCACTCAGAAAACTGGAAGTGGCGCTGTGGCTCAAGTGGTAGAGGGCTAGCCTTGAGCTGAAGAGCTGTGGGACAGCGCTCAGGCTCAGAGTTCTAGCCCCATAACCAACCAAAAAATAACAAACTGGAAGCGGCACTGTGGCTCAAGTGGTAGAGTGCTAGCCTTGAGCATGTAGATGCTCAGGGACAGACCCCATGCCCTGAGTTCAAGCCCTACAACTGACAAAAACAAAAAAGAATTCATAAGGAAAACACCTGAGAAAGGTCTCAAGTTTCCAGTTCTGAAAGTGGGGTGTTCATATACTTTTTGTGACACACACTTTATGAATGAAATGGTATATATGTATAGTTTTGCATTGCTAAGACAAGTAAGATTAAGCAGGAGATCCACATGAGGCCAGCCTGTTGCGCAACAGGTATGCTTGTAGCAGAGAATGGGACCTTTAGGTTGCATATCAGTACTGAATAGAGAGGTTGAAATAATTTTAGCTGGACAGGGCACTGGTGGCTCAGGCCTGTAAATTCTTGCTTCTCTGCAGGCTGAGATCTGAGGGTAGCAGTTTGATACCAGCCCAGACAGGAAATTTCATGAGAGTCTTATCTCCAATTAAGCACCACAGAAAGCCAGAAGTAGAGCTATGGCTCAAGAACTAGCCTTGAGAGGGAGGGCCGAGGAGGACTAAGAAACAACGTCCAGGTGGCTCAGTGGTAGAGCGCTTGCCTTGCATGCATGAGGCCCTGAGTTTGATTCCTCAGCACCACATAAGCAGAAAAAAGCCAGAAGTGGCGCTGTGGCTCAAGTGGTAGGGCGCTAGCCTTAAGCTGAAGAACTAAGGGATAGTGCCCAGGCCCAGAGTTCAGGCCCCAGGACTGGCACACACACACACACAGACACACACACACACAGCATCCAGACCCTGGGTTCAAACCCAGGATTAGCACGCACGCGCGCACACACACACAATCTTAGCCGGCAGTGTTAACTGGGGGTGAGTGTGTAGGATGGCGCGAAGCGGGTGATGTTCTTCACCAAGGCTCAACTGTTCTCTGAATCTGGAATGCGAATGGAAGGGATTTGCCAGGCAGCGCGTGTGGGGCGCCATTGCCGCGGGCTGGGCACCAGGGGGCGCCAGTCGGATCGGTCCGCGAGCGGGCAGAGCGCTGGGCTGTGCGTGCCCAGCGGTGCGTGCACCACATTGCTTCTCCAGGGCACGCGGGCGCTGCGGTGCCAGGGCTCCACGCCTTTGGGGGGGCGCCAAGTCTGGACACCTCTCTGCCCCCTCTCCGCTTTTCACTGCCGCCACGAGCTGGGTCCCGTGGCGAGGACCCATGTGGGAACCGCGGGCGCCCGGACGGCGCGGCCACACCACTGGAGCGTGGAAAGGGAGGCAGCTGTTCTCCCAGGCGGCCGTCGGGGGCAGCAGAGGGGACGGCGACAGGTGCGGGAGCCCCTCCCCGGGGTTAGAAGTAGGAAAGGCGGGCTCCGGGGTCTGTTCCCAGGCTGGAAACCACCCCCGCCCCCCACCCTCCCCTGCACAACCAAATCCCCGGGAGAGGCCCCGGCCGGCGCCGGGGTCTGGGGAAGGAAGCGGGCCGGAGACAGTGCGATTTCACGCGGCCTCAGGGGCTCAGGTTCCTGGGTTGGGTGGATGAGTTATGAGGCTTTGAGTCCTGGGGAAACTGAGGTGGCCTGAGCGCAAGGCCAGAAAACAAAACAGAACAGAACAAAACAAGAAAACAACCTCCCACGAGAGAGAGAGAGAGAGAGAGAGAGAGAGAGAGAGAGAGAGAGATCCCCAAGTGATCCAACCGGCTAGGGAAGTCGGGTGATTTGGTTAATGGGCGAGGCCAGCCTTCAAGGGGCCAGGCTTCGGAGCGCTCGCCTTCACTACGTTTCCCCGATGAAGACGGGAGGGGGGGCGGATCTGGAGCCCCCATCTCCTTGGCGCCCATCTCCCGGGGGAATGTTAGAGGGAGGCAGCCCCCCCACTTTCGTCTCCCCCTCCCTCCTGGACCCCCCGGGTCCGGCTGCTGGACGGTGGCGCGCGCGTCGCGCTCTGGGCGGGTGAGCGAGGCTGCAACGAAGCCCGACTCCGGCACGCACGGGAGGGGGCGCGGCCGTGACTCACCCACCCCCTTCCTCCTGCCTGCCCTCCCTCCTCCCCTCCCTCCCTCCCTCTGTCCAGACGTACACCCTCCCCTGCCATCAGCTCCACTTCTTGACTCCGGCTCCGGTTGCAGTTTGCAACCTCGGCCGCCGCCGCCGCCGCCGCCGCCAGTTCGTGGGCGGCTCAGGTGGCTGTCGCTTCCCCATGTCCTAGTCCTGGAGTCCCCGGGCCGGAGTCGGCTGGGCTTCCTTTCACCTTCTGTGGGGAGTGATGAAGGCGAACGGGGCTCTGCAGGTGCTGGGCTTCCTTCTCAGCCTGGCCCGGGGCTCCGACGTGGGCAGCTCGCAGGCAGGTAAGCGGAGCGGGGATCATCCAGCACCCGGCTGGAAGCTGGGGGACCCCCGACCCCCAAGGCGCGCAGTCCCCGAGGGCAGGGGCGAGGGGTGCTCAGGCGCGCGGGACGGAGGGTGCCACCCCTGGTCTGCTGGCAGCACCTGGAGGGGGATCGGGCTAGCTCTGTCGGTGGGACACCCCCCCCCGCCTCCCCAGGGCATCGCAGACCCCCGAAGTAATGGGTCTGTCCTGATCAGCCCACTTGGAGCCGGGGCAGGGACCTCCTTCTAGTAAACGCGAGGAGCTGGTGGGAGCCTAAGTTAGGTCAGGTCTCCTTTTGCTCTTTAGTTCCTCCTGAGCCCACCCCCCCAAACCCCAAGTTTCGGCATCCCCCCCCCGCCCCCAGTTTCGTTGTTTTGCTGCCAGGGCGGAGCTGTGGGAGGGCTGGAGGGGTTTGTTGTTTTCAGGTGTTGGAAAAACAGGAATGGCACCTCCTCTTCCGTGAGTGGGACTGCCCTGGGAAGGGCTGAAATTAACCAGAGAGCTAAGTCCAGGTGACACCAGGGCCAGTGGCCTCCAGAGGCTGCCTCCCCCCCCCACCCCCGTTTGCTCCTCAAATAAAGTTGACTAGTCCCCAACCTAGTCAACTTGCCCTTTGTCAAGACCCAGGTTAATTCAAGTCACAAGTATTGAGTTTCTAGTATATGTATTGCCCCTGGGCCATGAGCTATGAGGGAAAGCACCGTGGTACTTTATTTCTCTCTCTTTTCTCTCCTCTCTGAACTTCCTGTACTGTAGAGTTCCTAGGTCCAAGTTCTGCCCTTCCTGAGTTCTATTTATTGTCTAACTACATAAGAACCCCCCCATGGCTCTTCTCTAGGCCCTCCCCCCCTCTCTGTGCCCACCCCTTTGGGGTGTCTCTGAGACCAGGTACCCTTGAAGAGACCGAAGTTGGTGGAATTAAGAGTCCTGTTGATCTCTTCCCCTCCCTACCCCATCTCAGCTTGGGGACTGGCACAGTGGGGGGGGGAGGGTTACCCCTGGGTGGGAGTAGGAGAAACCACCTGTGCTTCCCCTACAGTTGCTAGACCTAAATTTAGCCTCTGGGATCTTGAGATGTGGACACTCCCAGCTGGTAGAGGGGATGGTGTGTGTGGGGGGGCCTAGAGTGGGATGGGCTAGTGGAATGGCAGCTTCATGGTCACACCCCTATCTTTAGTGACCCAGGAGCCCAGGATTCCCACCACCCTCCTGAGAAAGGGGGGGGGCAGGCATGGTTGGGTCTCTACTCTTTATCTGGATCTTACAGCCTCTGGGCATCCGGCCCTGTCTCTGGCCTTCTATAGACCCTTTGTCCTGTTTTTTGGGGGGGTGTTGGAGAGGGAGGCCTCTGGAGGGGCTAGAGATTCCTGCTCTGTCTCAACCCCAGTGCTTCCTATCCAAGGAAGTCTGTGACACTACTCCAGTTATAATTCCCTTTCCCCTCCTCTGCTCCCCAAGTTTGTCTAGCTCCTCCCCATAAGTGTTGTTTATACTCTCTTCTCAGCCGGGACCTTTGCCCTTGTTTGTGAAATATGGACTTTACCCTCAGGTAATTGGGACCTATAAGGTTGTTGCCTCCAAAGCACAGACACAAAGTCTGCCCCAGGCGTGTGGGCAGGTGGGCTGACTGGGGCCACTGCCATCCTTCCTGATAAGAATCCACTCTAGATTTTGGAGGTAGCTTTGGAGGTAGCAGAGGAGCTGTGTACAGGTTTGTGTGTCACGGTAGTGTGCGTGCACACACCACTGTTCTGGACAAAAATCTTGGCTCCTCCTCCCTTTTCTGAGAAAAAGGATTGGCACCTTCATTTGAAAGAAGGGGTGTCCTGACAGAAGGGTTGGGGTGGAGGCTGCTCCAGAATGACTAACCTTTATTTGTATTATTTATTTATACAAATAAATAGGGCTTGAACTCTGAGCCTAGGCACTGTCCCTCAGCTCTTCAGCTCAAGGCAAGCACTCTACTACTTGAGCCACAGTGCTACTTCTGGTTTTCTAGTAGTTACTTGGAGATCAGAGTCTCATGGGGACTTTTCTGCCCTGGCTGGCTTTGAACCATGATCCTCAGATCTCACCCTCCTGAGTAGCTAGGATTATAGGTGTGAGCCACCGGACTTCTGCTTGACTAACCTTTTTAGTCTCATTCATTTGCAGCTCTGGAGTTCCAAGGCTCCTCTAGGAGTTCCCAGCCTGCTTCCCCCTCCCCACTAGAACTAGCCCACCCCTTCCCTCCAGGGAGTGATTGGAAAGGGAGCTCTGAAAGATCAAGTGGGTAGACCTGGGGCCATCTAACAGGAGGGGTGGGGGCTTCTCACTCTCAGCAGCCAGCCGCAGAGCTGCCAGCCTCAGGGAAGGGTGGTTAGAACAGGTGGTTTCTACCCCACCCCCTCCCCACACAGCCAGAGGAGAAACACAGGGACAGAGATGGGGCTTTTGAGGCCAAGACTTGTAAGCTCATTGTCCTCCATATTTACAAAGGAAAGTGAAAGCGCATATTTACAAAGGAAAGCTGGTGAGAGTTGCCATGTTGGAAGTGTGTGTGTGTGTGTGTGTGTGTGTGTGCGCGCGCGCGCGTGCGGTTGGTGCTCTACTACTTGAGCCACTGCTCCACTTCTGGCTTTTTGGTGGTTAATTGGAGATAGTCTCAGGACTTTCCTGCCCACGCTAACTTTGAATCCTGATCCTCAGATCTCACCCTCTTTTTTTTTTTTTTGCCAATCCTGCCTGGGTTTTTTTTTTTTTTGTCGGTCATGGGGCTTGAACTCTGGGCCTGGGCGCTGTCCCTCAGCTCTTCAGCTCAAGGCGAGCGCTCTACCACTTGAGCTACAGCGCCACT
>NW_012267219.1:1426789-1439053 GCF_000151885.1 Dipodomys ordii
CACGGTCTCTCCTGCCCGGGCTGGCTTTGAACTGCGATCCTCAGATCTCAGCCTCCTGAGTAGCTAGGATTACAGGCGTGAGCCACCAGCGCCCGGCGTGCCTGGGGTTTGAATTCAGGCCATAAGCACTGTCTCTGAGCTTCTTTTTGCTCAAGGCTAGCACTCTACCACTTGAGTCACAGTACCACTTCCAGCTTTTTCTGTTTATGTGGTACTGAGGAATTGAACTCAGGGCTTCATGCATGCTAGGCAAGCACTCTACCACTAAGCCACATTCCCATAGATCTCAGCCTCTTGAGTAGCTGAGATTACAGATAGGAGCCACCAGTGCCTGCTTCAGAATTCTTTTTTTTGGAGAGGGGGGGAGTGGGTGCTAGTCTTGGGGCTTAAACTTAGGGCTTGGGTGCTATATCCCTGAACTCTTTTTTTATTTTTATTTTTTTTGGTTCCAGTCATGGGGCCTGAACTCTGGGCCTGGGCGCTGTCCCTCAGCTCTTCAGCTCAAGGCCAGCGCTCTACCACTTGAGCCACAGTGCCACCTCCAGCTATTTTCTTTTTTGCTTATGTGGTGCTGAGGAATTGAACCCAGGGCCTCAGGCATGCAAGGCAAGCGCTCTACCACTGAGCCATCTTCCCAGCCCCCCTGAGCTCTTTTGCTCAATTAATTGTAGGTAAGAGTTTCAGGGCCTTTCCTACCAGTGCTGGCTTAGAACCTCTATCCTCAGATCTCAGCCTCCTGAGTAAGCTAGGATTACAGACTTGAACCACTGATGCCTGGCCTTCAGAAGACTTTTTAATGCATTTCTCTGACAATGAAATTGGAAGGAAGGCTGGGTGCTGGTGGCTCACGCCTGTAATCCTAGCTACTCAGGAGGCTGAGACTGAGGATCAGGGTTCAAAGCCAGCCTGGGCAGGAAAATTGGTGAGACTCTTATCTCCAATTAACCACTAGAAAACTGGAAGTGGTGCTGTGATTCAAGGGGTAGAGCTCTCACCTTGAGCTGATGAGCTGAAGGACAGTGCCCAGGCCCAGAGTTCAAGTCCCAAGACTGACCCAAAAAAGGAAGAAAGAAGAAAGAAAGAAAGAAAGAAAGAAAGAAAGAAAGAAAGAAAGAAAGAAAGAAAGAAAGAAAGCAGGCAGGCTGGGAAGGTGGCTCAGTGGTAGAGTGCTTGCCTTGCATGCCTGAGGTCCTGGGTTCGATTCCTCCGCACCACATAAACAGAAAGCCAGAAGTGGCGCTGTGGCTCAAGTGGTAGAGTGCTAGCCTTGAGCTGAAGAGCTTGGGGACAGTGCCCAGGCCCAGAGTTCAGGCCCCATGACCAACAACAAAAAACAAAAACAAAAAACAAAAAATTGGAAGGAAGGCTTAGGTGTGGAGGATGTTGCTCTTTCTTCCCCTTGCAGATTTCTCTATTTGCTCACAACAAAACAAGAAAGAACAACCAAACATCTTCTGGGTTAGACAGCCATGCCCAGGGAGCTGGGATATGTTGGAACTGGGGAAGAAAATAAAATAAGAAGGGAAGCCAGAGTTTAGGAACGGGGAGGTGGCCAGCTCCTTATCTTCCAACTTTAAACACAAAGCTCTCTTTGACCCCCTTTACAGGGCTCCCCACTCCAGTGAGGTCACTTGTCTGAGCCCAAGGCTGGAGGGTGGAGGGGGGGTGCTGTTGGTGAGGACTGGGGTGTCTGGGACAGGGTGGGGCAGCCCCCTCCTCCAGGATAGAATCGCTTCATTGTGGACTGAACTGTGGCCCCAGGCACTGCCCCCACCCTCTGCCCCCAAACCACCCTCTTGGAGACACAATAGGGGCTGTGTGCTAGCCCCAAAGAGATGTTTATTCCAGGGCCTAGAAAGAGGCAGGATGGGGGCTGAAAAGTAAGTGCCCTAGTAGGGGGTTGGGAGGGGGTAATCAACGTTTAGTCCTTGCTTAATTTCTGTGTCAGGAAGGGAACAAGTCCTCTATATCTTCCTTCTAGATTAACCCTGCACTCCCCAAAGGAGGAGCCCTGGTAGAAAAGGGACATCTCTTTTTCCAACCTTCCCTTTCCCCAGATGAGGGAATCGCGAGAAGGGAAGGAGCTCGCAGCCATGATGGGCTTGCCTGGGCCCAGCAGGCAAGGTTGGAGGCAGCTTCAGATCCTTGGACTATTATTGGAAGAGGGCAACAAGGAGGATGGGAGATGGAGGTGCTGGAAACTTGTGTCCAGCTCCCTGCTACTTACTCTTTGTTCTGGGTTGAACAGTGTGTCCCGGGACTCTGAACGGGCTGAGTGTGACCGGCGATGCGGAGAACCAATACCAGACGCTGCACTCGCGCTATGAGAGATGTGAAGTGGTGATGGGCAACCTCGAGATTGTGCTCACAGGCCATAATGCCGACCTCTCCTTCCTGCAGGTCAGCATGCCTGGTCCCCACCGATTCTCATATTGGGAGAACACCCTCTGCTGGGTCCAGAATTCCTAAGACTCAGTAGTTCCTAAATTCCCAACTCAGGGAGACAGTGACTCCGTAAGTCACTGGAATCTGGGACAGACCTGGGGCTACAGACCTGTAGTCAGGGACATATAGGGGCAGGCAGTATTCTATGGTGATGCAGTGCAAGCAGAGACTAATGCAAACAGTCACTCGAGACAATGAGGAAGGGACTAACAGGACCCTTGAGACATAAGGAATTCTGAGAAGAAAAGAGTAGAATATACAGATCCCTTAATTATTTCTGGTGCCAGTCTCCATTCATGGAAATGTCACAGTAGTGTGACATAGCCACCTCCCTACTCCAAAATAGGAATTAGAAAGAATTCACAGAGGCTGGGCACAGTGGTGCACAGCTGTAAGTCCAGCCATTTGAGAAGCTGAGGTATGATGATTGCTTGAATCAATGAGTGGGAAGCCAGCCTGGGAAATGAGTTAAGGATTGGCAATGAGTTAAGAGGAGTGGAGGGAACAGGACTATGGCTGAGTGGTAGAGTAATTGACTAACATGTGCTAGACCCTGGGTTTGATCCTCAGCACTGCAAAGAAGAAGAAAAAAGTGGGGAGGGGGAAGGAGGTAAAAATTCCTTTGTGCCTTACAGAGAAAGGACTGAGACTTTAGTTCATTGTCCCTGTCACTAACATGCCGTATTCCATCACAGTGGATCCGAGAAGTGACAGGCTATGTTCTGGTAGCCATGAATGAATTCTCTGTACTACCATTGCCCAACCTCCGAGTGGTGCGGGGGACCCAGGTCTACGAAGGGAAGTTTGCCATCTTCGTCATGTTGAACTACAACACCAACTCCAGCCACGCTCTGCGCCAACTCCGCTTTACTCAGCTTACTGGTCAGTTCCTGGCAATTCCTTCTGACCCTGCCTTGAGCCACCCTGCAGGGTGATGACCTGAGGCTACTCATTTTAAGTGCCCTTCCCAGGGTACCTTTCTTTGGCCACTGTGGACTAAAGTCCTACCACTTCTTAAACAAGAGGGCCCTAGTAGAAAGCTGGAATTATCTGCACCCAGAGGGATCGTCCTTACATCATGATGGGGCTGGACTTGAAGGTACATCTGTTACCTCAAGTACAGTGTAGCCAGGCATTGATGGCTCATGCCAGTAATCCTAGCTACTCGGGAGGCTGAGGACTGTGATTCAAAATCAGCCTGAGCAGGAAAGTTCATGAGACTCTTATCTCCAATTAACCACCCAAAAAGCCACAAGTGGAGCCATCCTCTAATGATAAAATGCTACCCTTGAGCGAAAGGCTAAGGGGGCTGGGAATGTGGCTTAGTGGTAGAGTGCTTGCCTAGCATGCATGAAGCCCTGGGTTTGATTCCTCAGTACCATATAAACAGAAAAAGCGGCTCTGTGGCTCAAGTGGTAGAGTGCTAGCCTTGGAGCAGAAAGAAGCTTAGGGACAGTGCCCAGGCCCTGAGTTCAAGCCCCAGGACTGGCATGCACACTCATGCACATGCACACGCGTGTGCGTGGGCGCACACACACACACACACACACAGTATGGTCAAGCCAAGTGCTGGTTGCTCATGCCTGTAATCCTAGCTACTCAAGAGGCTGAGATGTGAGGATTGCAATTTGAAGCCAGTCCCGGCAGCAAAGTCTATGAAACTCTTTGTGTGTGTGTGTGTGTGTGTGTGTGTGTGTGTGTGTGTGTGTGAGTTGTGGGGCTTGAACTCTGGGTTTGGACACTGTCCCTCAGCTCTTCAGCTCAGGGTGAGCGCTCTACCACTTGAGCCACAGCGCCACTTCGGTTTTCTGGTGGTCTATTGGAAATAAGAGTTTCATGGACTTTCCTGCCTGGGCTGGCTTTGAACCGTGATCCTCAGATCTCAACCTCCTGAGTAGCTAGAATTACAGGCGTGAGCCACCGGCGCCTGGCTTTTTTTTTTGAACAGTCCTGAACTCTGGGCCTGGACACTCTCCCTCAGCTCTTCAGTTCAAGGCTAATTCTCTACCACTTAAACCACAGTGCTACTTCCAGCTTTTTCTGCTTATGTGGTGCTGAGGAATCGAACCCAGGGCCTCGTGCATGCAAGGCAAACACTCTACCACTGAACCACCTTCCCAGCCCTGCATGAAACTCTTATCTCCAATTAATCATCCAAAAAGCCAGAAGCAGAGCTGTGGCTTAAGTAATAAAGTGCAAGCCTTGAGCAAAAAAAGCTCTCGGACAGTTCCCAAGCCCTGAGTTCTAACCCAGAACCAGCACACACACAGACACACAGACACACACACACACACACACACAAAGTACAGTGTACCTTAAAGTCCCACCTTCCCTGGAATCCTACTTTTACTGCCTCCCAAGCTCACACCAGCTGGAGGAATCTAGGGGTTAAATACATCTGAGCACCTTCTATTTATTCTCTCTGCCCTGTCACTTGGAAAACACTCAGACTTGGGGGGAAAGCCTTGAGTCAGGATGTCCTAGCCTTTTTCCCTTCCCCTCCCCCACTGGCTAAACCGGATTTGGACAGGTATCTGAGGAGGTTGCTCTCATCTGACTCCTCCTCTAAGAAAGCCAGCCTTTCCTGCAGTGTTGATCTAATTGGACACTTGCCCTCCCTGCCCACCCCTCCTCTACTCCTGGGTCTCCCAGGTCCTTTTGGACTGGTGGGGAGATGGGAGAGAGGAGTTGTGTTATAGCCTTTAACCTATCACTTTTCTTCCCTCCCTACCTCAGAGATTCTGTCAGGGGGTGTTTATATTGAGAAGAATGACAAGCTGTGTCACATGGATACAATCGACTGGAGGGATATTGTGAGAGATCCAGATGCTGAGATAGTAGTGAAGGACAATGGCAGAAACTGTGAGTAGCTGTCATCCAGACTGCTCCCCGTGTTCCACCAAGCCAGAGCCACTGCTTTCCCAACTCTATTATATCCTCCTCTCCACTCAATAATCACCTCAAGCCTCTCCAGACAAGGGCCTGCCAGAAGGGAGTCTCCTGGAGTTCAAACCACAGAAGACATGCATAGCACCAATGGCTCATGCCTATAATCCTAGCTATTTAGGAGGCTGAGACGGAGGATCACAGTTCAAAGCCAGCCCAGGCAGGAAAGTCCATGGAGACTCTTATCTCTCCCATTTACCACCAGAAATCTGGGAAGTGGCACTGTGGCTGAAAGAGTGCTAGCCTTGAGCAAAAAGCTCAGGGACAGTGCCCAGGAGACTTGACAGGAAGAAAGAAAGAAAGAAAGGAAGGAAGGAAGGGAGAAAGAAAGAGAGAAAGGGAAAGGAAGAAAGAGAAAGAAGAAAGGAAGGAGGAAGGAAGGAAGGAAGGGAGGGAGGGAGGGAGGGAGGGAAGGAAGAAAGGAAGAAAGGGAAGAAGAAAGGAAGGGAGGAAAGAAGGAAGGAAGGAAGAAAGGGAGAGAGGAAGGGAGGGAGGGAGACAAATCTCTTGGGCACCTCTTTCTGATCATAGTCTGGACAGTGCTCTGGCCACTCATGGACACATATTCTGCTGAGTTTACTTTGCCCAGGAGAAACCAAGTTTCTGAATTAGGGCTGAGGCTGAGGTTGGCATTTGCCCAGTCCCTCCCCTTCAGCTGCCCAGTGGGTGGTATGGGGGTGTGGCTCCACCCTCTGATGACAGGTTTACTTGGCCCAGCCCTGGCTCTCCAGGGGTAGGGAGGGACAGGGCCTTGGCTCTTACTTCCTAGGATTGAGGTGCCTGTGTGCTGACATCATACCCTATTGGTTGAAGCCAGCTTTTCTCAGTCCTGATGACCCTCTGTATTGCCTTCTTTCCCAACCAGGTCCCTCCTGTCATGAGACCTGCAAAGGGCGATGCTGGGGTCCTGGACCAGACAACTGCCAGACATGTAGGTTTGAATTTCCTTCTAAAACCTTCAAATTCATACACTTTCATAGCCCTGCCTACCCAAGCTGCCAGAGTAGTGGATGGGAATTGTCTCAGAATTCAATCACAAGAGCCCTAAAGGGTCATGCTCTGTCCCCTTCTGTAGTGACGAAGACCATCTGTGCCCCGCAATGTAATGGCCACTGCTTCGGGCCCAACCCAAACCAGTGCTGCCATGATGAATGTGCAGGGGGCTGTTCTGGCCCCCAGGACACAGACTGCTTTGTACGTACTCCTACCATCTGCCTGGGCTCTGAAGTGGGAGTGTGGGCCGTGGGGAAGTGGTCAGGGTACATGTGTAACATGAATTTAAGGAGTCTCTGTGTTCCCAGGCCTGCCGACACTTCAATGACAGTGGTGCTTGTGTGCCCCGGTGCCCACAGCCTCTCGTGTACAACAAGCTAACTTTCCAGTTGGAACCCAATCCCCACACAAAGTATCAGTATGGAGGAGTCTGCGTAGCCAGCTGCCCCCGTAAGTGTCATGCGAAGGAACAACCGTGAAGAACCAAGATTTCTAAAACAAAATTTTAGAGGCAAAAGAGATCAAGCTGGGCTTATGCTTATAATCCGAGCTACTCAGGAGATTAAGATCAGAAGATCCCAGTTCAAACCCAGTCTAGACAGAAGAGTCCATGGACTTCAATTATTCAGCAAAAAGCTGGAAGTGGAGCTGTGGCTCAAGTACAGTTACCATCCTTGAGGAGGAAAAAGCCAAATGAGAGCCTGAGGCCCAGAGTTAAAGCCTCAGTACTGGCACAAAGAAATGGGGTTGGGGGACAGATCAAGTTACCTGACAATTGGGGAATTTTAGTGCTAAGGGGAAGGGGAACAAAGACCCAGAGGAACATCCAGCGGTCGTTGACAGATTTCTTGGTCTCTAATTGCACTGTCTTCTCCCATAGATAACTTTGTCGTGGATCAGACGTCCTGTGTCAGGGCCTGTCCTCCTGACAAGATGGAAGTAGAGAAAAACGGGCTCAAGATCTGTGAGCCTTGTGGAGGGCTGTGCCCTAAAGGTGAGCAGGAAAGGGTAAGAAGTTACGAAAAGGTATTCTTTCCCTTGAGGCTGCTCAAGAGCCATGCCCAATGACTCTTCTGTGTTTACAGCCTGTGAGGGAACTGGCTTTGGGAGTCGCCATCAGACTGTGGACTCAAGCAACATTGATGGGTTTGTGAACTGCACCAAGATCCTGGGCAACCTGGACTTCCTTATCACCGGTCTCAATGGGTTAGAGCTCTACCTTCCCTCTCCTTCTCCAGCACTCATCTCCTCCACTCACACCATTCATTTCATTGACCTCAATCATCCCTATAGGGAAACTGACTAGAAATCTAAGTCATAAAGTCTTATGCGTTGCAAAGGACTATTGTGCCGGACACTGGTGGCTCATACCTGTAATCCTAACTACTCAAGATGTTGAGATCTGAGGATTTTGGTTGGAGGCTAGCTTTCTTTCCAGGTAGGAAAGTTCGTGAGACTCTTATGTCCAATTAAGCACCAAAAAGCCACAAAAGTGCAGGAGTAAAGCTCAAGCGGTAGAATGCTCACCTTGAGTGAAAAAGCTAAGCAACAGTTTCCAGGCTCTTAGTTAAAGCCCCAGTATAGGCCAGGAAAAAGAAAAAAGACCTATTATGTTTCTAAACCACTGGAGGGTAGATAAATCTCCAGATAAGGTACACCTCCTACCCTTGTATTTTTTGTACATATTCCTTAACAAGAACTTTGTTTGATGGTGGTGGTGGTGATATGGGTGCTAGGGATTAAATTCATTGCCTCACACTGGCATACTCTACCACTGAGCTACATTGGTAGCCCTAAGAACAATTTTTTTTTCTCTAAACAAAATTAGGTCTCACAATGTAGCCCAGGCTATCCTCAAATTATCCTGCCTTCTGAAGTCTAGGATTACAGATGTGATATTCTTAGTGCATTGTATCAAGGATGGTATCATTTTTTCCCCCCATCACTGACCATGGGGTCTCTGGTTATTTGTTAGTTGGTATCTTCTAAGTTTTTCCTACTGAAAGGTTCGTTTTTCCCCTTTGCAATCATGTGCTTGCTTGAGTTAGTTATTATGATGATAGTTGCCAAATGGTAATTATCTACTTCTATTTTTTCCTTCTGCATTTACTTGTTGGCATTCCGGTGTTAGAAAGAGTCTCTCCTGGCTCAGTGGTAGAGCGCTTGCCTTGCATACATGAGACCCTGGGTTCGATTCCTTAGCGCCACATAAGCAGAAAAAAGTTGGAACTGGTGCTGTGGCTCAAGTGGTAGGGTGCTGGCTTGAGCTGAAGAGCTGAGGGACAGCACCCGGGCCCAGAGTTCAGGCCCCACGACTGATTAAAAAAAAAAAGTCTACTTCTTACCTATTTTATTATTTATTGGGTGTTAATGATCAAATCCAGGGCTTTTTGCATGCTGGGGGCAGTACTCTGCCACTGCCCTAAATGTCAGCTCTAATTTTTTATTTATTTAGTTAGTCATGGACTTGAACTCAGGGCTTGGGTACTATCTCTGAGCATTTTTGCTCAAAGCTACTACTCTACCATTTCGAACCACAACTCCACTTCCTCTGATTTATTTTATCTGTGTGAATACTTACCTTTATTCAATGGTCTATGGTCCTTTTCAATCATTCCTTTTAGTTTTTAGGTGTGTCTAATTTGGCCATTGGAAGTCCTTCACACTGGTTTCCATGTTCTTTGAGTGTGTTCTCTTCCCTTATTCTTTGAGTACTTCCTTACTATTTGGCACAAGATGCTCCAAACTTACTTTTGTTTATCCCTGCTCAGGTTATTTCTCTAAGGATCTCTGTTTATTTTGAGCAGAGAATGACATTTAGAAATCAAATTCAGTAAGGCTGAGGATGTAATTTGCCTAGCATGGACATGTCCCTGGGTTTAATTCCCAGCCTGCACACACACACACACACACACACACACACACACACACACACACAATAAGCTAACTTTTTTTTTTTTTTGCCAGTCATAGGGCTTGAACTCTGGGCCTGGGTGCTGTCCCTCAGCTCTTCAGCTCAAGGCTAGCGCTCTACCACTTGAGCCACAGCGCCACTTCCGATTTTCTAGTGGTTTATTGGAGATAGGAGTCTCACGGTCTTTCCTGCCCTGGCTGGCTTTGAACCGCGATCCTCAGATCTCAGCCTCCTGAGTAGCTAGGATTACAGGCGTGAGCCACTAGCACCCGGCATCCCTTCTTCTTCTTTTGATGATTGTACTAGAGATTGAACTCAGGGCCTTGGACATTCTAGGCGAGGGCTCTACCTTTGAACTATGCCTCCAGGCCTACCTTTCTAGGTTATTGATTAAGTTATAATATTCTCTCCAGAGATCCATGGCACAAAATTCCTGCACTGGACCCTGAGAAACTCAATGTCTTCCGGACAGTACGGGAGATCACAGGTAAGAGGCTCCCCTTTTGGGGAGGAATAAATAAACCACTGACATGAACTGTTCAACTGCTTGAGAAAGTCATGTCCCAAGAAACAAGGGAAGAGCCTGAAGAACCTGACAAAGACAAAAGGGGAGAATGTTCTATGCTCATACGCCTTTCCAACTCTTCAGGTTACTTGAACATCCAGTCCTGGCCTCCTCATATGCACAACTTCAGTGTTTTTTCCAACCTGACAACTATTGGAGGCAGAAGCCTGTACAAGTGAGTACGGGGAGGGCTGGCATCTCCAGACAGAGAAGAAGGCAGCTTTTCGTGCAGTACAAGGCTTTGTGTCACACAGCAGACTCTTAACTCCACCAATTTGCTGGGGAGAAGGCAAGAGGATGGGAATTCTCTTAGTGAGGGATTCCCCTCCCCGTCATTCTGATAAGCTCAGAGCAATGAATCCCCTGCGTGTTTAATTTTCCCTTTGTAGTCTCTCCTTCTCACCGGGTTTCCTTTATTCTCAGCCGGGGCTTCTCCTTGTTGATCATGAAGAACTTGAATGTCACATCTCTGGGCCTCCGATCCCTGAAGGAAATTAGTGCTGGGCGTATCTACATAAGTGCAAACCGGCAGCTCTGCTACCACCACTCTCTGAACTGGACCAGGCTGCTTCGAGGGCCTTCGGAAGAGAGACTAGACATCAAACATAATCGACCCCGCAGAGAATGCGGTGAGAGGAGGGCCTGCTGGGGGTGTGGGGTGCCATCAACCTGGGAGGAAGGGAGGAAGGGAGGTATGAGACTAGAAGTGGTCATGACGAAAGGGACTTGCTGGAGACCTCAGATTCCTCTCCTGATCCAGCCTTTTTTTTTCTCTCTCTCTCCAGTGGCAGAGGGCAAAGTATGTGATCCTCTGTGCTCCTCTGGAGGATGCTGGGGCCCAGGTCCTGCTCAGTGCTTATCCTGTCGAAACTACAGCCGAGAGGGTGTCTGTGTGACCCACTGCAACTTTCTGAATGGGTAACATGAGGGGAGACCATCAAGAAGGAGTAGGGCCCAATGCCAATGGCTCACACCTGTAATGCTAGCCTCTCAGGAGGCTGAGATCTGAGGATCATGTTCAAAGCCAGCCCAAGCACAGAAGTCTATCTTCACTTCAACACACACACACACACACACACACACTGAGAGTGGAGCCTGGGGTGGAGCTGTTCAGGTGGCCCCTGACAGTCTGTCAGCAGCTTTCTGAATCTGCCATGGCGCAGGAATGGAGTAGGGGTCCGCATGGCAGGATAGGGGCGTAAAGGTCAGGGCTTGGAAATTACAACCTTCTCATCTCTTCCACTGCAGGGAGCCTCGTGAGTTTGCCCATGAGGGTGAATGCTTCTCCTGTCACCCGGAATGCCAACCCATGGAGGGCACTACTACATGCAATGGCTCGGTACAGTCACACTCCCTGAGATCTCTAATGCAGACAGAGAGGGCCATACTTGGAGCACTCAGGGAATGATATGACCAAATCTCCAGCCCAGCCCAGGGAGGCCAGATAATGCTAGAGTTTGTGTATAGAGGATCCTAAATGGCTGGGTTGGTCTTTACTGAATGACATTACCATTAGGATCACATTCTTCCTGACCTTCTCTCTTTTACTTAGGGCTCTGATGCTTGTGCTCAGTGTGCTCATTTTCGAGATGGGCCCCACTGTGTGAACAGATGCCCCTATGGAGTTCTAGGTGCCAAGGGCCCCATCTACAAGTACCCGGATGCTCAGAATGAATGTCGGCCATGTCATGAGAACTGCACCCAGGGGTCAGTGATGAGCTGATAAGAGGAGGTCTGGGCATGGGTAGGGTTGCATAGAACTAGGGCAAGGGATTCAGCAATAAGAAAGGAACTGTGATTTAAGAATCACTCCCACTGGATGCTAGTGGCTCACACCTATAATCTTAGCTACTGGGGAAGCTGAGATTTGAAGTTTCCGGTTTGAAGCCTGGGCAGGAAAAGTCCATGAAACTCTTGGGGTTTTTTTGTTTTGTTTTGCTTTTTTGTTGATCATGGGGCTTGAACTCTGGGCCTGGGCGCTGTCCCTGAGCTCTTCAACTCAAGGCGAGAGCTCTACCACTTGAGCTACAGCACCACTTCCCATGAAACTCTTATCTCCAATTGACTACTTAAAAAAAAAAAAAGGCTGGTACTGGTTTATCCTAGCTACTCAGGAGGGTGAGATCTGAGGATGGAGATTTGAAGCCAGCCTGGGCAGGAAAATCTGTGATACTCTTATCTCCAATAAACTACTCAGAAAAATCAGGAAGTGGCTTAAGTGGTAGAGCTCGAGCCTTGAGCACAAAGAGTCTCGGGACAGCGCCCAGGCCCTGAGATCAAACCCAAGGACCTGTAAAAAAAAAAGTAGAGGGGCTGGGAAGGTGGCTCAGTGGTAGAGCACTTGCCTTGCATGCCTGAGGCCCTGGGTTCGATTCCTCAGCACCACATAAGCAAAAAAGAA
>NW_012267219.1:1440018-1441958 GCF_000151885.1 Dipodomys ordii
AAAAAAAAAAAAAGAGTTTCATGGACTTTTCTGCCTGGGCTGGCTTTGAACTGTGATCCTCAGATCTCAGCCTCCTGAGTAGCTAGGCTTACAGGCATGAGCCACCAGCGCCCGGCTACCATAATAGTTTTGTTCTGAAACAGGCTTTCTTGTCTGTTGAGGCTGTTGAACTTGAGCCTCTGTTGTCCAAGAACCTGTCTAAGTGGGATGACTTTCTTCTCTAGGTGTACAGGACCAGAGCTACAAGACTGTTTAGGCCAAACAGTGGTGCTGATCAGGTATGACAAGCTTGAAAATTCTGGATGCTGGGGATATTTGGGCGATATCTAGAGCGAGATGGTGGCTATCCATGGGGAAAACTTGCTATTCTGATCTTCTAGATCTCTATGTACTTATTCCACTATTTTAGCTTGTGGGTGGGCCTCCTTTCTGACAACAAACTTAACTAGACTAAGGTAGAGAAGGTTCCACATTTAGGTTAACTCCTTCAATGCTGGAGAACATATGTAAATGGTGACTTCTTGCCCCATATTTGCAACTAACCTTCAGTGTAGTATAGGTGATACTTGTGAGGGAAATGTAAAACCAGGGTAATGCTGGGCTTCTCTATTTCCCATAGCAAAGCCCATCTGGCAATGGCTTTGGTAGCAGGACTGGCATTTATTTCCCTGATTCTTGGCTGCACTTTTCTCTATTGGCGTGGGCGCCAAATTCAAAATAAAAGAGCTATGAGACGGTACTTGGAGCGGGGTGAGGTAAGTATTTACCTTATTTATTTATTTATTTCTGTTTTTTTATGTTTTTTATTGGTCATGGGGCCTGAACTCTTGGCCTGAGTGCTGTCCCTGAGCTCTTCAGCTCAAGGCTAGCACGCTACCACTTGAGCCACAGCACCACCTCCAGCTTTTTCTGCTTATGTGGTGCTGAGGAATGGAACCCAGGGCCTCATGCATGCAAGGCAAGCACTCTACCACTGAGCTACCTTCCCAGCCCTAGTATTTACCTTATTTTTGAGGGGTTCCCTATGCTATCTGAACCCAAAGAGAAATGAAGGCATAAGTGTTATACCTTTCTTCTTCCTTGAACATTTGATTCCTGCAAAAACAGTGTGGTCTTGAGGCTGGAAAGGTGGCTCAGTGGTATAGCGCTTGCCTTGCATGCCTGAGGCCCTGGGTTCGATTCCTCAGCACCACATAAGCAAAAAAGAAAAAAGAAAAAAGCCGGAAGTGGCATTGTGATGCAAGTGGTAGAGCGCTAGCCTTGAGCTGAAGAGCTGAGGGACAGCACCCAGGCCCAGAGTTCAGGCCCCATGACTGGACCCCCAAAAAAAAAAAAAAGTAGAGCCATGGCTCAAGTGGTAAATCACCAATCTTGAGTGAAAAAGCTAAGGAATGGTACCCATACCCTAAATTCAAGTCCCAGTAGTGGGAAAAAAAAAAGGGAGGGGGAGAAACTGGGCACCAGTGGCTCATGCCTGTAATCCTAGCTACACAGAAGGCTGAGATCTGAAGATCACAGTTCAAAGCCACCTGGGCAGGAGAGTCTAAGAAACGCCTATCCTATTGCTTCTCGGCCTTTTGGCTAAGATCAAGTGTAGAAACTCCTATCCTCTCCAATAAACCAGAAAACCAGAAGTAGCGCTATGGCACAAGTGGTAGAGCACTTGCCTTGAGCTGAAGAGCTAAGGCCAGAGTTCAAGCCCCACAACCGACCAAAAAAAAAAAAAGAGGGAATTCAAGGCTATTAATATGGAGATGGAATCTGTGTCTTAAGCTCTACACTCTAGGATGGGATGCGATAATAGTTGTTTGTTTGCCAGTCGTGGGGCTTGAACTCTGGGCCTAAACACTGTCCCTCAGCTCTTCAGCTCAAGGCTAATGCTCTATCATTTGTGCTACAGTGCCACTTCTGGTTTTCTGGTGGTTTATTGGAGATAAGAG
>NW_012267219.1:1442008-1445497 GCF_000151885.1 Dipodomys ordii
GGAAGTGGTGCTGTGGCTCAAGTGGTAGAGTGCTAGCCTTGAGCTGAAGAGCTGAGGGACAGTGCCCAGGCCCAGAGTTCAAGCCCCATGACCAGACCCAAAAACAAAAACAAAAAAAAAACCAACAGTGTTCTCTGAGGAAGAATCCCAGCCAGAAAACTAAAGCATATATTATAGTTTGGGGTATTTTTTGGTGCCAGTCCTGGTGCTTGAACTCAGGACCTAGGCACTATCTTTGAGCTTTTTTTGGTCAAAATGAATGTTCTAATACATCCAGCTGCTAGTGCAGCTCCTCTTCCAGCTTTTAGATAGTCAATTGGAGATAGGAGTCTTACGGACTTTCTTGCCTGCGCTGGTTTTGAACTATGATCCTCAGATCTCACCTCTTGAGTAGCTAGGATTATAGGTATGATCCTAGCATATTCTGGGTGCCTGGCATATTGATTTTGCTATTTACCATGACTTTAAAGAAGTTATATTCAGGCTGGGAATGTGGCTTAGTGGTAGAATACTTGTCTAGCATGCATGAAGCCCTGGGTTCAATCCTTCAGTATCATATAAACAGAGAGCCAGAAGTGGCACTGTGGCTCAAGTGGTAGAGTGCTAGCCTAGAGCATAGAGAGGTTCAGGGATAGAGCTCAGTTCCCTGAGTTCAAGCCCCAGGACTGGCAAAAAAAAAAAAAAAAGTTCTAGCTGAGTGCTGGTGGCTAATGTCTATAATCCTAGCTGCTCAGGAGGCTGAGATCTGTGGATCACAGCCCAGGCAAGGAAATCCATGAGATTCTTACCCCCAATAAATTACTCAGGAAAAAGCTGGAAGTGGAATTGTGGCTCAAAGCAGTAGAGTACAATCCTTAAGCACAAAAGCTCAAGGATAGCATCCAGGACCTGAGTTCAAGCCCAAGACTGTCATACACACAAAAAAGCATAGAACACTGTATGAAAGACACTCTAGGTGATAGCATGGCAAGCTCTCTTCAACTCCCCATCTCTTACTCCATCAAAGGGTTTTCCCGTTGACTGCTGATCACAGGGTACAATCTTGATTGCTAATCTTGTTAGCACAGAAAGTTTCCTCAGCTTGGGCTGGAAAGGTGGCTCAATGGTAGACTACTTGCCTTGCACGCATGAGGTCCTGAGTTTGATTCCTCAGCACCACATAAGCAGAAAAAGCCAGAAGTGGTGCTGTGGCTTAAGTGGTGGAGAACTAGCCTTGAGCTGAAGAGCTGAGGGACAGTGCCTAGGCCCAGAGTTCAGGCCCCACAACCGTCCCCGGCCCCACCCCACAAGTTTTCTCAGCTTGCACACAGAACCTATTATTCCTCAATATACCCCCACCATTTGGGTTCTGCTGCCCTTAGCATTCACCTGTGGGTTTCCTGAGTGCCTCCCTTCCCTTTCCTCAGAGCATAGAGCCTCTGGATCCCAGCGAGAAGGCTAACAAAGTCTTGGCCAGAATATTTAAAGAGACAGAGCTGAGGAAACTTAAAGTGCTTGGCTCAGGTGTCTTCGGAACTGTGCATAAGGTAAGTGACCCACACAAAGTCTGGGGAGGTGGGGAAAAGATATAGGGCAAAAAAGAAAGATTATGCAGAAGGACCCTTGCCTGGATGCAAGGGTCCTAAAGATTAAAGTACCACCAATTGTCCTAAATTTCCCAGGGGGTATGGATCCCTGAAGGTGAATCCATCAAGATTCCAGTCTGCATTAAAGTCATTGAGGACAAGAGCGGACGGCAGAGTTTTCAAGCTGTGACAGATGTAAGTAAAGGAAGGGGATTCTGTGTGCCACTAGGAAAGAGGCTAATGTTATCTGCAGTAATGTAGAAGCATGGTCCTGTGTCATATACTGTATTCGTCATGCCACTGTGCTTCCCACCCTTCTACCCCACACCAGAGGAAGCCTTGGGCTACATGTGTATTGAGTGGATGTGAACCTGTCCATTCCTTGGACAACCTCTCTTGTGTTTCATAGCATATGCTGGCCATCGGCAGCCTAGACCACGCTCACATCGTAAGGCTGCTGGGCCTTTGCCCAGGGTCATCTCTGCAGCTCGTCACTCAGTACTTGCCTTTGGGTTCCCTGCTGGATTATGTGAGACAACAACGGGGGGCACTGGGGCCACAGCTGCTGCTCAACTGGGGAGTACAGATCGCCAAGGTAGGAGAGGAAGCTAGAGCAGTTCTAATCACAGAGCTGCCTGGCTGGGGGCGGTCAGGGGCGGGGTATCAAGATGGAAATTTGAGCGTTCTAAGAAGTATCCTTAGGGTTTGCGGGGTTTCGGGATTTCAGTGATTGCTTCCCCTAACACTGAGATTTATTTCATCACCCAGGGTATGTACTACCTTGAGGAACATGGCATGGTGCACAGGAACCTGGCGGCCCGGAACGTGCTGCTCAAGTCCCCCAGTCAGGTTCAGGTGGCAGATTTTGGTGTGGCTGACTTGCTACCACCAGATGACAAACAGTTACTATACAGCGAGGCGAAGGTGAGGAGACAAAGGGGTGGGCTAGGTGATGGGGGTGGGTTGAAAGCAGTTAGTTCCGTAGATGACTGATTCATGGTAAATGCAAGGATAGCAAGCTAGATATATGAGAAGAGAACTTTAAGTGCAGAGAGCAACGAAGAATGATATTGGGGTTTGAAAATGTTAAGAAAATTTGGGGAGGGCTGGGAATGTGGCTTAGTGGTAGAGTGCTTGCCTAGCATGCATGAAGTCCTGCGTTCAATTCCTCAGTACCGTATAAATAGAAAAAGCCACAAGTGGCATTATGGCTCAAATGGTAGAGTGCTAGCCTTGAGCAAAAGAAGCTCAAGGACAGTGCCCAGGCCCTGAGTTCAAGCCCCAGGAGTGGCAAAAAAAAAAAATTGTGGAAATCAATTGGTGGCACTTTTATCTTTAATCCTCAGACTCCAATTAAATGGATGGCCCTTGAGAGTATCCACTTTGGGAAATACACACACCAGAGTGATGTCTGGAGCTACGGTCAGTGTGTTTGGGTACCCTACATATGTCCAAATCCCACAACTCCTTTTTGAGCCACCTTCCCTTAGAAACGACAAGCCCTAACTGAGGTCTGAGGACCTCAGCTTTAAGACAGCTCAGGTAGAAAGTCCTTACGATACTTATTTCCAATTAACCACCCAAAAGCCAGAAGTGGGGCTGTGGCTCAAATGGTACTGCTCTAGCTTTGAGAAAACAAAAACAAAAATAAAAACCAACTCAGAGATAGTTCCCAGGTCCTGAATTCAAGTCCCAGGCAATATTGACATACAAGGAAGAAAAAGAAAGAAAGAAAGAGAGAGAGAGAGAAGGAGGGGGGGAAAGCAAGGAGAAAAGGAAGGAGAGGGGCTGGGAAGGTGGCTCAGTGGTAGAGCACTTGCCTTGCATGCCTGAGGCCCTGAGTTCGATTCCTCAGCACCACATAAGCAAAAAGAAAAAAAACGGAAGTGGCGCTGTGGCTCAAGTGGTAGAGCGCTAGCCTTGA
>NW_012267219.1:1445662-1461039 GCF_000151885.1 Dipodomys ordii
ATTCCTCAGCACCACATAAGCAAAAAGAAAAAAGCCAGAAGTGGCGCTGTGACTCAAGTGGTAGAGCGCTAGCCTTGAGCTGAAGAGCTGAGGGACCCAAAAAAAAAAAAAAAAAAGGAAAGAGAAAGGAAGGAGAAAAAGGGGAGAGGGAAAAGGAGGGAAGGAGGGAAGGAGAAAACAAGGAAGGAAAGAAGAAAGAAAAACATAAGCCCTTCAGATCCTTGAATCAGATCAAGTTCTGCCCTGTCTTTTTTTCATGCCCGTATTTACTATGTTTATACTAACTAGGCCATGTGTTCTTGCCAGGTGTGACAGTTTGGGAGTTGATGACCTTTGGAGCAGAGCCTTATGCAGGACTTCGATTAGCTGAAGTACCAGACCTGCTAGAGAAGGGGGAACGGTTACCACAGCCCCAGATCTGCACCATTGATGTCTACATGGTCATGGTCAAGTGTGAGTTACCTGCTGACCCCAGACATTTTATAAACGTCTCTCCCAATCCCTTCACAGCTCTATTCTGATCTCTGCTTCAACCTCCTATATCTCACCCCCAGGTTGGATGATTGATGAAAATATTCGCCCAACTTTTAAAGAACTAGCCAATGAGTTCACCAGGATGGCCCGGGACCCACCACGGTATCTGGTCATAAAGGTGCGAAGGGACTAGGAAATATCAACTACATTTAGAGATGACTTAGCTAGAATCAGGATTCACCTCAACATTGCATTTCTTTGCAGAGAGAAAGTGGGCCTGGAATATCCCCCGGGGCAGAGCCCCCTGCTCTGATAAACAAAGAACTGGAGGAAGTAGAGCTGGAGCCAGAATTGGACCTAGATCTAGACTTGGAGGCTGAGGAGGACAGCCTGGTGACCACACTGGGCTCTGCCCTCAGCCTACCATCTGGGACGCTTAATCGGCCACGTGGGGTGAGATGACTTAGGATTGCCAAACACTCTGCACCATATAAGCTGTCAATAGCAAGATTAACTATTCAAAGACCTCCATGGCAAAAGTACATTTCTTCCTTCATTTTAACCTTTACTTTTCTCATCCTAGAGTCAGAGCCTTTTAAGTCCATCATCTGGATATATGCCCATGAACCAAAATAATCTTGGAGAGGCTTGCCTGGTAAGGTCTGCTGCTAAGAGGGTTCTATGGGTTTGATCATGTTGATAGAGGTAGAAAAGAAGGCACCAGAAAATTTTTGGTTTAATTAGCATCCCGCATAAAAGAAGACATTGAGCTGTGCATTGGTGGCTCACGCCTGTCATCCTAGCTTCTCAGGAGGCTGAGATCTGAGGATTGTGGTTCAAAGCCAGCCTGAGCAGGAGTCTCTCATCTCCAATAAACTTCAAAAAAGCC
This sequence comes from Dipodomys ordii, assembly GCF_000151885.1. Taxonomy (NCBI): domain Eukaryota; kingdom Metazoa; phylum Chordata; class Mammalia; order Rodentia; family Heteromyidae; genus Dipodomys; species Dipodomys ordii. The sequence continues at coordinate 1,447,026 of NW_012267219.1, forward strand.
AGAAGTGGAGCTGTGGCTCAAGTACTAAAGCACTAGGCATGAGCACAAAAGCTCAAGGACAATGCCCAAGCCCTGAGGTCAAGCCCCAGGCCCAGTACACATTGACAAAAAGAGTTGGAAGGACTGGGCAAGTGGCTTACTGGTAGAGTGCTTGCCTAGCATGCATGAAGCCAGGGGTTGGATTCCTCAGTACCACATAAACAGAAAAAGCTAGAAGGGATGCCGTGGCTCAAGTGGTAGGGTACTAGCCTTAAGCAAAAAAGCAGCTCAGGGACAGTGCCCAGGTCCTGAGTTCAAGCCACAGGACTGGTTAAAAAAAAAAAAAAAAAAGACATTGAACAACCTAGCCATCGTTCCTCATACCGTGTAACTAGCTCTGTATTCTTTTCCTCCTTAGGAATCTTCAGCTTGTGGGGGTAATGAACGATATCCTCGCCCAATCTCTTTGCACCCAATGCCGAGGGGACGCTTGGCATCAGAGTCATCAGAGGGCCATGTGACAGGCTCCGAGGCTGAGCTCCAGGAGAAAGCATCAATGTGTAGGAGCCGAAGCCGGAGTCGGAGCCCGAGGCCACGTGGAGATAGTGCCTACCATTCCCAGCGTCACAGCCTGCTTACACCTGTCACCCCACTCTCCCCACCAGGCTTAGAGGAAGAGGATGTCAATGGTTATGTCATGCCAGATACACACATCAAAGGTACCTGACTCCTCTTAGGGCTTTCCTCAAATCTTCTATTCCTTTCTCCAATCTCCTAGTTCCTCTTAATTCTTTTATCTTCCCTGATCATATCCCTTCCTTTTTTTTTTTTTAAATACCATGCAGAGGAGCTGGGAAGGTGGCTCAGTGGTAGAGCGCTTGCCTTGCATGCCTGAGGCCCTGGGTTCGATTCCTCAGCACCACATAAGCAAAAAGAAAAAAGCCAGAAGTGGCGCTGTGACTCAAGTGGTAGAGCGCTAGCCTTGAGCTGAAGAGCTGAGGGACAGCACCCAGGCCCAGAGTTCAGGCCCCACGACTGGACCCAAAAAAAAAAAAATCCCATACAGAGGGGTTACAATTACATGGGGAAGATAATGAGTGCATTTCTTATCAAGTATTGTTGCCTCCTCCTTTGTTTCCCCTTCCCATCCCTTTGCATCTCCCACCCCCACCCTTTTTTTTTTGTGCTAGTCCTGGGATTTGAACTTAGGGCCTGCGCACTGTCCCTGAGCTATTGTACTCAAGGCTGGTGCTCTATCACTTTAGCTACAGCTCTACTTCTTCCCTGCTAAGTAGTTAATTGGATATAAGAGCCTCAGACTTTTCTGCCTGGTCTGGCTTTGAACAGTGATCCTCAGATCTCAGCCTCCAGAGTAGCTAGAATTACAGGCGTGAGCCAACAGTGCCCTAACTTCCCTCCACCCCATTCTGCTTAGTCCCAGGAAGTCCTCCACATATCCTTTTTTTTTGGGGGGGTCTGGTCGTGGGGCCTGAACTCTGGGCCTGGGTGCTGTCCCTCAGCTCTTCAGCTCAAGGCTAGCGCTCTACCACTTGAGCCACAGCACCACTTCTGGCTTTTTTTTCTTTTTGCTTATGTGGTGCTGAGGAATCGAACCCAGGGCCTCATGCATGCAAAGCAAGCGCTCTACTACTGAGCTACCTTCCCAGCCCCCACATATCCTTTTTTTTCTTTTTTGTTAATCGTGGGGCTTGAACTCTGGGCCTGAGCCCTGTCCCTGAGCTCTTTCAGCTCAAGGCTAGTGTACTACCACTTTGAGCCACGGCATCACTTCTGGTTTTCTGGTGGTTAGGTGGAAATCAGAGTCTCTCGGACTTTCCTGCCCAGGCTGGCTTTGAATTGCGATCCTCAGATCTCAGCCTCCTGAGCTAGGATTACAGTTGTGAGCCACCAGCACCCTGCACACATATCCATTTTCTCTTCTTAACCCTAGGTACTTCCTCCTCCCGGGAAGGCACACTTTCTTCAGTGGGTCTCAGTTCTGTCCTGGGTACTGAAGAAGAAGAAGAAGACGAGGAGTATGAATACATGAATCGGAGGAGAAGGCGCAGTCCACCTCGTCCCCCAAGACCTGGCTCTCTTGAGGAACTGGGTTATGAGTACATGGATGTAGGATCAGATCTCAGCGCCTCTCTGGGAAGCACACAGAGCTGCCCACTCCATCCTGTGCCCATCCTGCCCACTGCTGGCACAACTCCAGATGAAGACTATGAATATATGAACCGCAGACGTGGTGGAGGTGGTCCCAGTGGGGATTATGCAGCCATGGGGGCCTGCCAAGAGGCTGAACAAGGGTACGAAGAGATGAGAGCTTTCCAGGGGCCTGAACACAGTGCCCCCCATGTCCGTTATGCCCGCCTCAAAACTCTACGTAGCTTAGAAGCCACTGACTCTGCCTTTGATAACCCCGATTACTGGCATAGCAGGCTTTTCCCTAAGGCAAACGCCCAGAGAACATAACTCCTATTTCCAGAGACACTCAGGGACACTTGATGGCAGCTAGTGCTTCTAGAGGGTACCCCTCTTCTCCCAGCTCCCTGTGCCGCCCAGGTCTCAGCCCCATTTCTCCAGTCCTAGACAATTCCAATCAACCTTTGGAGGCTTTTCAACAGCTTGACCCAAAATCTTGTGGTATGTAGCCAGCTATGCACTTTCTTCTCTTTCCCAACCCTAGGAAAGGAGAGACTTTCCTGTTGTGTGTGCCTTCCCAATCCCATTCCTCAGCTTCCTCAGGAGGACTCCCTGAAGATATGAAGGATTACTTTCTAGGTCACTTTTTCTCAGACTCTTCCTCGCTGGGATTACTCCTATGCCTGTCTTTTGTTTCTGATCAGACTGAGAAGGGTAAGCCTAGCTGAGGAAAGCAGAATTTTGGTTTATAATTCTTAATCCTCTAGAAAGATTGGGAAAGCATAAACTTTTGTGGAATGAAGAGAGGTTAAGAGTAGATATTACTATTAATTGGACATTTACTATGAGCCAGGCATTGTGCTAAACTTTACCCACATTGTCTCAATCGATTATAATCCTTACAATTTTGTAAGGCAGAGAACCCTATTATACAAATATAGTAGTTTCCCCCACTCCAGGTATCCCAAAATATCCATTGGGTGCCTGAAACTGGATAGTTCTAAAACCTATAATTAAGGGCTTCTCAATCTTAACTAAGCACTTATCATACAGTATGGCCATAATTGCCATTTGAAGTTTAACAACAAAACTACTAATTTCTTTTACCATTCTCACAATTTCATGGTAGAATTGTTTTTACTGTAGATCTTGACATGCAGTTTTTCTTTTTCCTTAAGTCAAGAATTTTCACCTTTTCAGTTAGCCAAAGCCCTTTCCTTTGGCATCTATGAATTACATCTCTATTCTTGCACTTTGGGGCCAGTTTTAAGCAAAAAAAAAAAAAAAAAAAGGTGCTGGAACTTGAACAATAGCAATGTCATACCAGAACAATCAATCTGATAACCAAGGAAGTTACTGATGGACAGGTAGCTTATACAGAATGGATACACTGGACAACAAAATGATTCATCTACAGGACAGGACAGAACAGAATGATGTGCAATTTCGTCATGCTACTTAGAATGATATGAAATTTAAAATAATTGTAGGCTGGAAGTGTGGCTCAATGATACAGTGCCTGGTGCAAGGCACTGAGTTCAAATCCAATCTGGCCCAAAAAAAAACAAACTTCCCAGGTGTCTGTGGCTCATACCTTGTAATCCTAGCTACTCAGGAGGCTGAGAGCTGAGGATTGTGGTTCAAAGTCAGTCCAGGCAGAAAAGTCCACAAGCCTCTTATCTCTAACCACAAAAAGCCAGAAGTGGAGCTGTGGCTCAAGTGGTAGTGCTAGCCTTGAACACAAAAAGCTCTGGAACGGCACTCAGGCCCAGAGATCAAGTTCTAGGACTGGCAAAAACAAACAAGTAAATAATTTAGGTCATTTCTGGAATTTCTCAATTAATACTTCCAGTCTGCAGCTGTGCAAAATGAAACCTCAAACTGAGGGGAGACTGAGCCTTGATTAAACCTAAGCAGCAAATCCAGGATTTCAAAATCTTTCCAACTCTAGTGCATGTTCTCTTACTGTAAGGTGTCAGGGAAAACTGAGAAGAAGAAAAAAGTCCTCGTAAGGGGCATTGTTTTCTTGTCTTTGCACTGAATCAAGTCAAACCCCAACAGCCACATCCTCCTTTTACAACTCAGTCTTCTCATCACAGGAAGTATGGGGGGAGGGAGGTCAAGAAGGAAAATAACTGGACACCTTTGTGTAAACCATAGCCAAATGTGCTGTAAATGATCACTCCTTCCAAGCTGATTCACAAAGGTCCTCAAGACTCATCATTTCCATCCAGTAATGAGAAGCCTCCAGGTGGAACTGGAAGTAGACTCATCCTCTTCAGACCTCCATCTCTTGTATGGGAACTGAGGGAAATGTCTATTGTATCATTGATGTTTTTTTTATACGTGTCTGAATAAATATGCCAAAGTTTTTTTTTCAGCTTGCTTTCTGTCAAATGGAAACAGTAAAATAGCCAGGTGCCTGTGGCTCATGCCTAGCTAGTAATCCTAGCTACTCAGGAGGCTGAGATCTGAGAATTGTGGTTCAAAGCCAGCTTGGGGAGGAAAGTCCCTGAGACTCTTAACTTCTTCAGCAAAAAGCTGGAAGTGGCAGTGTAGCTCAAGTAGTAGAACAAGGCCTGGTACCAGCACAAAAAGGGGGGGGGGAGGAAAACTACAGTAAAATAAGAGACCACTCCTCTTCTCTGTTCTGTAGTAGATTGCTACCTTTCTCTGTCTCCTGACTTTTCCTAGCTAACCTCACCCCTACCCCCACCTCCAATCCAACTTTCCAGCTCTTCCTTAAAAGCAAGCAGAGGGCACAATCCTTGGGGGGGTGGAAAACATTGGGCCTGTAGGCTATACAAGCCCAGAAAATCATTTGGTACCTAACAGGTCAGATACACAGGCTTCTCCTCTGCTCTCATCAGCTGCCCCTTGCCAGTCTGCCTGTATTGATTTATGTATGACTACCTCAATTGTATTATAAATATTCAAATGGCTCTCGCAGATAAAAAAGGATCCCATCCTCACAAGGTTTTACTAATGATCATTATAGGACAAGTGGAAATAAAACAACAAAAAGCAGCAAGGTAGCAGTTGGCCATACCTGTGATCCCAGCTACTCATGAGGCTGATAGCTGAGGATTGTCGTTCAAATCTGGCCCAGGCAGAAAAGTCCCTGAGACTCGTATGACAAAAAAAAAAAAAAAAAACTACCAAAAAGTCAGAAGTGGAGCTGTGTGGCTCAAGGGGTAGACCACTAGTATTGAGCAGAAAGAAAGAAAGAAAGAAAGAGAAAGGAAAGGAAGGAAGGAAGAAATAATAAAGAAAAAGAGAGAAGGAAGGAAGAAAGAAAAAGAAAGAAAGGAAGGAAGGAAGGCAGCCGGGCAGGCTCAGGGGCAGTGGCCAGGTCTTGAGTTCAAGCCACACCGGCTCCCCCCGCCCCACACACACACATGGGCGCATGCTCGCAAGCAAAAATCCTATAGATGCTTTCTCTTTCACAGGTAGAATACTGAAACCTGGAAATCACGTCAGAACTCATGCTTTTAAGTGAATGACCAAATCCCAAACCTATTGTTAGGGGCTTCGCTATGGGTGTGATTCACACCTGTAATCCCGGGAGGCTAAAATCTGAAGAGTGCGGTTTGAAGCCAACCTGGGCAGGGAAAGTGAGACTCTGATCTCCAATTACACACCCCAATAGCCAGAATTGGAGCCGTGGCTCCAGTGGGTATCGAGCACCAGCCTTGAGCACAAACCCTCAGGGAGAGAGCCCCCAAGTTCTGAGTTCAAGCCCCATAACCACACAAAACAACCTAGCGTGGGAAAAACAGTGCCATCGTCCTTTTCGTGGGTGGGAGTCTGGCTTTTTACCAGCGGAAGCCATAGTAAATGAATCACTTCTTGCTCTGGCGCCCCCCCCACCCCCACTCCCGACCCCAGCTTGAACTCAGGGTCTGAGCTGTGTGGCTCCAGGCTAGCACTAGCGCTCTACCCCTTGAACCACGGCGCCACTGCTAGTTTTCTGGTCACTGGAGATGGGAGGCTCATGGACGTGCCTGCCCGGGCTGGCTCCCAATCTGGACCCTAAGAGCTCCTGCGTAGCCAGGATTCAGGCGTGAGCCACCAGGCGCGGCTCCGCACCCGCACCTAGTCTTCCCCAGGCGCTCGGCTCCTCTCGGTTGGGGCAGCACCGAAGGACGGCTGGACCCGCCGAGCCGGTTGCACCAGCCCGCCTGGAGACTCAGGAGGGCGCGCCCAGGATCCACACCCAAGGTACCGACGGTGCCCACACCGAGCCGCCACCTCTAAACCCATTTCCCCGAGGAACTCCGCCCCTCCTCCGTCGGCCCGCCCCTCTCGGTTACGGGCTCGGCACTCTCCGGAGGTGGTTTTTTCCCGGGGAGACCACGCTTTTCCCCCCCATGCTTCCCAACGGCTCCGCCTTCCCGCCGGAGCCTGACCCTTCCCAGCGTGCCCGGCGATTCCAGCGTGCGAGGCCCTAGGAGGGTAAGGCCCAAGGGCCTGGCCGGGGGGCGCGAAGGGCACGCTGGGAGTTGTAGTTCCGACGCACCGGAAGGAGGCTGAAAGCTGGCGGAAGGCAGGACTCGGTGTCCCACGGTGCCCTGCGCTCAGCCCGCGCGCTCGCAGCTTCTTGCTCTCTCCGTCCGCCCGCCTGCCCGCCCGCTCCCTTGCTAGCTCGCGCTATCCCTTGCGCTCGCCTCGCGGATCGCGGTGGTTCTGGCCACAGTCTTCGGCTGGGAAGGGGGACAGAGGCGACGGCTCAGGGGAATTGAGGCTACAGTGGTGGTGGTAGGAAGATGTCGGGCGAGGACGAGCAGCAGGAGCAAACTATCGCCGAGGACCTGGTCGTGACCAAGTATAAGATGGGGGGCGACATCGCCAACCGTGAGTGGGGCCTCAGGGGTCCGGGAATCGAGGCTAAGAGGGAGAAGGTGTCGGGCTGGAGCGGCGGGGTGCTGCGGAGTGAGCCACCGAGGGGCGAGCACCGGTCCGCCGGGGCGGCGTGGTGGGAAGACGCACTGTCGCGGCGGGGACTGAGCAGCCAGGCCTGGGCTGCAGTGTGTATGGAGGTGCGGGCCAGCGCCCGGCAGGAGCGCAGAGAGGGGTCCCCAGTAGGCTCCGACTCTAGGCCGTTGGTAAGGAGGCAAGGTGCGTCTTCTGACCCTCGCCCTTTAGTCTGGATCTCTGCTGCCTCTGATTCTGGCAGAGACGAGACCAACCTCAAAAATGGAAGAGCCCAGTTGTGGAAGACAGAGGCGCCCCTCGGTTTTGTCAAGGCCCTTGGCCGTCAGGAGCCGAGCCTGCACGTGCTGCCAGGCCCCTGTGCGGATGGCTGGCTTCCCTCTTCCTCTGCTATGGTGCCTGACACCAGCTTCCCCACCACGTGCTTTGCTAGAATCTTTCCTTTATTGCAACTCTTACCCTGGTGGGGGCTCCCTTCTCCCCTTGGGTCAACTCAGGGTCCTGTTGGACAACACTTATGAAGCATCTAACACAGTTCTGGGAGATAACCTGGATTTTAGGGAAGTTATTCGTGACTATCACCGCTCCAGGGAAGTAGTGTAGTCATAGGAAGGCCATCTGCCTTGTTAGCCTTTCTATTTAATCTCAGGACTTGACGGTGTTTCCAGGTCCAGCTCTCATCCTAGTACTAAAAAAGGGGGACTGATTTTGGCATTGTCACAAGCCGTCTTTATTCCAGCTGTGCTCTGACTTTCTCAGCAGTTCCTGCCGTTCCAGGCAACTGTCTCATGTTCTATTTTCTCCTTCTAATTCACTTTACCATTTAAAAATCTATGTAAGCAGATATAAACTGCTTGTCTTTGGGGCTTTAAAGTGGTTTTGACAGGAAAGATAGTTGGGAGGAGGTCTCAGAAATGCCACTGGTTTTGAACCCGAGTTTTTCTGGCTTCCAAAGAATCACCAAAACATCTTTAAAACTCAAACTTGAAAACCAGAATGGATTATGAAGAGGGCAAGAGCACAACAAAATTTTTATAACATAGTAGGCATTTATAGTACCCGTGTTTTTTTGATGCTTTTTAGTATTTGTGTTTAGTATTGAGTGGTTTAAATCAGATAGAAGGGGGAAAAAATGTTCCCACTCTTCCATGTGATGTATAGTTTGAAGCACTTGTGATCTGAGATGCCAGTTTTGAAAATAAGATTAGATATTCCTGAGATCTACTGAAAATTGTAAGTCATCCTGAGTCCCAGGGACCTTAGGTTAAGTCCCTTTGCCTTATATACTTGTTTATGGGGAAATAAGGCCACGTAAATTGAGATTACTAATGTCTAATTAGGCTGTCTGAGAAGGGAAGAAGGTAACATTTAACAATGCATCAGCTTGGAGTCAGCAGTTCTACCTTTTTGTTGTCCCTAACGCCCATAAACTTCTTCTTTGTGTGTGTGTGTGTGTGTGTGTGTGTGTGTTGCCTTGGAAATCATATTAGTTCTATCTTTATTTTTTTTTGTGTGTGTGTGTATATGGAGTGCCTTGGAAATCATATTAGTTCTATCTTTATTACACCAAAAATAACATTTTCTGGAAATCAGAGGCCTTACCTAATGAGAAAAGATTGTATATATCCAGTTGTCACAAAATATGAAGGGAGTGTTGGCCTTTATTTTAGGAAAGGAAGGTAGAGATTAGAGATTATGGGTAGATGCATTCCAAGAGGCAAAACTTCTCCCATTTTTTTTCAGCCTTAGGACAAAGGCACTAGGGAGTATTAAAATCAAATCCAACTTCCAGGTATCCATTGGGTGATAACTAGACAATAAATATAAATACAAACCAGGCTGATCTGTTGGGATTCTGTCCCCAGGAGTACTTCGGTCTTTGGTGGAAGCCTCCAGCTCAGGTGTGTCAGTACTGAGCCTTTGTGAGAAAGGTGATGCCATGATTATGGAAGAGACAGGGAAAATCTTCAAGAAAGAAAAGGAAATGAAAAAAGGTAAAAAGAAATAAAAATCCTTGTTAATATCCCAGGTTTGGCCCTCATTTAGTCCTCTGTTTATCCCCTCCCCCCTTTTTTTTGTAATGATGTACCCCCCCATCCCAGCTCTGGTTGAGATATTTGAAGTGGCAAGTAGGATACAGTTTCCTGCCCTCCAGACTGTGCTTAAGTCCCTTAAAAAACAAGCACAAGGGCTGAGAAAGTGGCTTCTTGGTAGAGTGCTGGCCGAGCATGCATGAAGCCCTCAGTAACCACATAAACAGAAAAAGCCCGAAGTGGCACTGTGGCTCAAGTGGTAGAGTGTTAGCCTTGAGCAAAAGAATCTCAGGGACAGTGCCCAGACCTTGAGTTCAAGCTCCAGGACTGGCCAAAAAAAGGGCACAAAAACTCTTCCACCTTTTTTTTTTTTTTTTGGTCATGGGACCTGAACTCTGGGCCTGGGCGCTGTCCCTCAGCTCCTCATCTCAAGGCAAGCACTGTACCACTTTGAGCCATAGCTCCACTTCCAGCTTTTTCTGCTTATGTGTTGCTAAGGAATGGAACCCAGGGCCTCATGCATGCAAGGCACTCTACCACTGAGCCACCTTCCCAGCCCCCCCTTCCACTTTTTCTAAAGGGCAACCGGGTTCCTGACGGACAGCAAGGCAGTAAGGCTGATGATTCTTTTTACAGGTATTGCCTTTCCTACCAGCATTTCGGTAAATAACTGTGTATGTCACTTCTCCCCTTTGAAGAGTGACCAGGACTATATTCTCAAGGAAGGTGACTTGGTAAAAATGTAAGGTTAAGCCATTCTAGAGCATTTGTCTTTTTCCTAAGCACTTATTTAGTGTCAGTTCCTAATGGAGTAATCTGCTTTTGCCTTTCAGTGACCTTGGGGTCCATGTGGATGGCTTCATTGCTAATGTGGCTCATACTTTTGTGGTTGGTGTGGCTCAGGTAGGTGGTCTGCTTTTGAACTGTTTGGCCTTGATGAGGGGAACTACTGCCTTTTATCCTCATCCTGTGTGGCACCACACAAATTGAGTCTCTAAAAAACAGAAAAGCTTGTCATGTTCATTGGTGGTCTTCCAGTCAATTCCATTCCACACAGATATTAGCCAAAAATGGCCAAGTGAGTTAGTAAGGTGTTCAGGAAGATACTGATTACATTTCCTCATCTACAGGGGACCCAAGTAACAGGGCGGAAAGCAGATGTCATTAAGGCAGCTCACCTTTGTGCGGAAGCTGCCCTACGCCTGGTCAAGCCTGGAAACCAGGTAAGATGTTTGTTCTAAAGATGCACTAGGCTGGAATGACTGCTGTATGGAATTATTGTCTTGGTCCTCTTAAAAACAAGTATCTTAAAGATAACTTAAAGAGATTGGGCAGAAACTAATTTGATATTAAGTAGCAATTAATTATGTGGATCTACCATAGATAATTCTAAGCAAAGGATAAGGATATGTGGTCCCTTCCATATAGACCCTATGTAGATCATTCCTATCTGTGTGTGTATGGTTTTTTTTTTTTTTCTGATGTTTTTGTGCTGGCACTCTGCTACAAAAAAGGTTGGGAGCATGGTTCAGTGGTGGATGCTTTCCTAGGAAGTGCAAGACCCTGTATTCAAACGAGTATCAGAAATACATAGGACATTAAATTCATGCCAAAGTGAGGGCAAATTTTTTTGTGTTTGTTGCAAGACAGTATTTAGAAGACCAGACCTGGTGGAATTCTCATGAACTAATGGGATTGAACATATTAAATTGGTAGTGGAGACCTCTTTCTGTAATGCTTAAATTAGCAGAGATGCATTTGTCAAAATTTCTTTCTTTGTGCTCTCTTACTCACTTTTTCCCCCTGTTCCTCACACTTTTATTCAATTTTCCTTCACCTCCACAATTCCTTAACTACAGTCTGCTTAAATATCTGTCTTAGGGGGCTGGGAAGGTGGCTCAGTGGTAGAGTGTTTGCCTTGCATGCATGAGGCCCTGGGCTCGATTCCTCAGCACCACATAAGCAGAAAAAGCCATAGTGGCGCTGTGGCTCAAGTGGTAGAGTGCTTGCCTTGAGCTGAAGAGCTGAGGGACAGCGCCCAGGCCCCAACTTCCATCTGTTTTTGTTTTCTTGTAATGATTTTTAAATCAGATATATTCTAAGCCCCTTTGAACAGTGAGTTAGCATTGCTTGTTTTGGGCTTTTTATTTTTGTTGTTTTGTATAATAGCTCATATATAGCTATGTAATCGACAGCATCTGTATTACTTACTGATTAAAAGTTATATTGAGCTTGTTTGTCCATTTGTGAAATGGCAAAAGTAAAATTGTGCCTTATTCTCACAGTTGTAACAATGAGATGATCCATGTAATGTATTAATTATAGTTCCTGGTACATAAATATTTAAATATTCAGTAAGTACTAGCCATGGCTAATTATGCATTGGTTTTAAAAAGTTTTTATGTTTAGTGAAAATTTACAGAGAAAAAATGTGGTTGCTGTTCCCTTTTACTAAGTAGAGTGCTAGGTATAAAGAAACAAATGCTGCATATTAGACAATACAGGAATACAAAAATGTTCCAGGTGCTGGTGGCTCACGCCTATAATCCTAGCTACTCAGGAGGCTGAGATCTGAGGATCGTGGTTCAAAGCCTTCCCAGGCAGGAAAGTTCATGAGATTCTTATTTCCAATTAACCACCAGAAAATCGGAAGTGGCACTGTAGCTCAAGTGGTAGGTAGAGTGCTTCCCTTTAGCCAAGAGCTGAAGGACAGCGCCCAGGCCCAGAGTTCAAGCCCCACAACCAACCAAAAAAAAAGTTAAGATATAGATGTGTAAGGTATTTTTCACTTGGAGAGGTAAGTCTATGGAATGAAAATCTAGTGAATAGGTTCTTTGAAGCTTTTTTTTTCTCATGGTAGACAATTTATTAGCTCAATATATCTTCACCTTTTATTTGATCTTATACTTCTAGAATACACAAGTGACAGAAGCCTGGAATAAAGTTGCCCACTCATTTAATTGCACGCCAATAGAAGGTGAGATCTCAGATTACAGGGATGAGGGTCTAGGAATGAGTGGTTTTGCAGAATTAAGGCTTTTGCTCCTTTAAGCATCCACCCTAGCCCTCACTCATTCTATGTCAGAAACCTTAATGCCCTGTTCCTATACCATCAAGATAACTTGGGTGGGTGAAACTTTTTTAGACTCTGGATAGCTGGCACCATCGGCCTTTTCCTGTCTGTAGGTATGCTGTCACATCAGTTGAAGCAGCATGTGATTGATGGAGAAAAGACCATTATCCAGAATCCCACAGACCAGCAAAAGTAGGTGCCAGCGCCCATTCTTTGACTTACTAGACTAGTTGCCAGCCATTTCTGTACTCCTTAATTATGTCCACCTTCTATTCCCAACTCCTTAAGTGACTCCTAATGATTCCCTTTCTATCCCTTTCAGGAAAGACCACGAAAAGGCTGAGTTTGAGGTACACGAAGTATATGCTGTAGATGTGCTTGTCAGCTCAGGAGAGGGCAAGGTGAGGAGAGTACAAGAGTCAGCAAGAATGATGACTGGTGGGGATGGTGTTAAGCCAGACAAAATGTAACCTAACAATTCTTGTAGGCCAAGGATGCAGGACAGAGAACCACCATTTACAAACGAGACCCCTCTAAACAATATGGCCTGAAAATGAAAACTTCACGTGCCTTTTTCAGTGAAGTGGAAAGGCGTTTCGATGCTATGCCATTTACTTTAAGGTACTGTGCTTAGCAAGAACAGGACTTGGAACCAGTCTGACTCAGACAATGTACCCTGGAATGCTTCTCCCCACCCCCACCCCCCCCATCCCTCTCTTCCTTTCCTTCCTGCCCAGACTTGTAGCTTGTGCATGAATGCAGGTGCTCTCTTCTCACCTTCTCCTGATCTCCTTTCTCATGGAAGGTAATTTAAAAGAGCGACTCTAAGCATTTCTGTCTAAGGGTAGGAATGATTTTTAAAACAGGAGTAAGCAGGATAGATGTGGTTCAGGTGATAGAACACCTGTCTAGGAAGTCACTTCAAACCCCAGACCCACAAGCTAAATACCTGAGTGATACAATACTTACCTAGCATGTGAGAGATGCTAGAAAATTAGTAAAATGATTAGACTCAAACTGATTTGGGCCTAGTGATTACATCTGCAGTTCCTACATTTGGGAGGCTGACTGAAAATTTGATGCCAGCCTGGGCTACATGGCAAGACCCTGTGTCAAAAAGCAAAAGTAACTAAATGAGAGGTCTTTATAGGTAGTTAAGGATACCTCTGAATTCTATCTTCCTCTTCCCCAGAGCATTCGAAGATGAGAAGAAAGCTCGAATGGGTGTGGTGGAGTGTGCCAAGCATGAGCTGCTTCAACCTTTTAATGTTCTCTATGAGAAGGAGGGTGAGTTCGGATCATGGTTTGGCTTTAGAGTTTCTGACTTTACAGTGTCCTACTCCTTGTAACTTCAGAAGAGAACTAAGTGTGGGCAAAGGGACCTTTTACCAAAATACATCTTCAATTTCCCATAGGTGAATTTGTTGCCCAGTTTAAATTCACAGTTCTACTCATGCCCAATGGTCCTATGCGGATAACCAGTGGTCCCTTTGAGCCAGACCTCTACAAGTCTGAGCTGGAGGTTCAGGATGCAGAGTTAAAGGTCAGTGTGAACTGGAAAGTGGTGAGCATGTGGCACCTGTCCTGGGAGTGAACAACTTGAAAAGAACTGCAGTGTTGATCGACACTTGGAATTTCTTTCACATTCCTTAGTGTGTTGTTGCCTTCTCTCTGTTTTGCAGGCCCTTCTCCAAAGTTCTGCAAGTCGGAAAACCCAGAAAAAGAAGAAAAAGAAGGTAGTTATGATCATTCTCTTTTGTTTTTTTTTTGTCGGTTGTGGGGCTTGAACTCTGGGCCTGGGCGCTGTCTCTCAGCTCTTCAGCTCAAGGCGAGCGCTCTACCACTTGAG
>NW_012267219.1:1463504-1490002 GCF_000151885.1 Dipodomys ordii
CCCAAAAAAAAAAAAAAACAACTTTATTTTTGAGTCTGATGTACATGGATCCTCCTGTGTCAGCCTGCATTGTGCTGGGAGATTACAGGTCACCACACCGCTCCAGACTTTTTCCTTTCTTTTTTGCCTATCCTGGGGCCTGAACTCAGGGCCTGGGCACTGTCCCTGAACTTTTGCACAAGGCTAGCACTCTACCACTTGAGCCACAGCACCACTTCAGGCTTTTTCTGTTCATATGGTACTGAGGAATCAAACCCAGGGCTTTATGCATGCTAGGCCAAGCACTTCTCACCAAGCCACATTCCTAGTTAGTAGTATACATTAGTTATAGAGTGGCTTTCTTTGTCTTTTTTTTGGGGGGGGTCCGGTTGTGGGGCCTGAACTCTGGGCCTGGGCGCTGTCCCTCAGCTCTTCAGCTCAAGGCTAGTGCTCTACCACTTGAACCACAGCGCCACTTCCGGCTTTTTGCTTATGTGGCGCTGAGGAATTGAACCCAGGGTCTCATGCATGCAAGGCAAGCGCTCTACCACTGGGCTACCTTCCCAGCCCTAGAGTGGCTTTATTGTGACATTTCCACGCCGTCTACAATGTATCCTGTCTGCAGTGTGTCCTTATTATCACTCCCTTATCTCCCTGCCCTCTTAAAAGAATTTCAGCAAGTTTCATTGTTCCGTTTTCATTTGGGCAAATAAAACCACATTCATCCTTATTCACATTCAATTCAAGCTTCCTGTAAGCCATATCTGAGGATGTTTTCCAGTGATTCTCAACTAACTATACGATGAAAATGGAAAAGTTCCTTTAAGACCAAATGTCATACTTTCTCTAAAGAAGAATTAGCTAACCTTGTTTCTGCTGGGTCGACAGCAAGTTAGCTTATAAAAATGCAAAGTCCATTCCACAGTCCACACCAATCTATAAGAAAATGGAGGACTTCGCCAAGAAACTGCAACTCCCAAGAAGCAATGAGAGAAATCGGAAGCCCTGGCTCTTTCCTGGTCTGTACCTCTCCGTCCTAGACAGGAAAAGCGTGCTCACGTTGAAATAATATATTCATAACAAAACTGGAAAGCTGAGGGTACTGGTAAAGCCAATTCGAAATACTTCGCTTTCCTACAGGATTAATTTGATCTCATTTGCCCTCTGATAGCGGCTGAAAACGATTCTTACTCTGATTGGACAGTCCCGCCCTTAGAGGGCGGGAAAAGGGGGGGGGAAGGCCGAGAGTAGCGGAAGTGACGACACTAAGAACGCCAATAAATAGTCGTAGGCGGAACTTGGCTCTCTCTCGGCCTTAGCGCCATCTTCCTTGGTGAGTGGCGTTGTGTTCTGCCTACAATCCATTAACATCTGACCTCTATATTTACCATCTCCGGAGAAAACTAACTATAACCTTTTTCTCTTCCTTGGCAGGAACAACTGCGCCATGAGAGCCAAGGTGAGCGGTTTCTAGCAGGGAGATTGGGAGTTGGCAAGGGGGAGATCCCAACAAGGAAAGACGGCCGTGCTTCTCAGTCGCAGCATTCTATGTTCGGGCGGTGGTCAGCATACTTTGGGGGGGAGAAGGAACGAAAGGTGTCCGTTGGACCCTGGAGGGTGTTCAAACGGGTGTAAGAAACGGACTTGGGGTCTTATATCAACCTATGGTCATTGTTAATGCTACGTCCAATCCTTCATACAAGCTAAGGGCTTGCTCAGTTTATAACCCTGTGGTGTACGTCTGTATTTTGTTAATAAGGATCTTTTTTTTTCTTTTCCCTTTGCCTCATAATCGGGTTGTTAGTGGAGGAAGAAGCGAATGCGCAGGTATGTTGAGACAACTCGCCTGGGAGGATTCCCTTGGACAAAAAAAAAAAAAGGAACTGTGAGAAAAACAGTTTTGCCTCGGCAGAATCAGTGATTGATTAACCCCCTACATGCACTGGGGAGGAAAAACTGGTTTGTAAACAGCATGTCTTCTCGTGTGTACTTTGCAGGCTGAAGCGCAAAAGAAGAAAGATGAGGCAGAGGTCCAAGTAAACCAGCTTGTGCACCCGTCGAGGCCAGAGGAGCAGGAGGAAATAAGGAATGCCGTAGGCCGGGACGCTGAGTTTGTTGGACTGCATGCCGCTGTGATTTTCCAGTGGATCTAGAAACTTCCATCGCCAAGATCGTCTCTGAAAGACACACCTTGCTCATAACCAAGCATCCCCTGATGGTCCTGTGCCCCGGACCTGTGACATTCTGGACTAGTTCTGTTCATAGTTGTGGCCGAGTGTGACGCGTGTACAATAAACCATCTCTTTTGCTGTTGCAGCTGAACTTTGAAATCGTCTTGTCTTTTACGTCCTCATTACGACTGCGGGGGGCGGGTTGTGTGGATCGTTGCTGGTTAAGCGGTGTCAACACTCTATATGGTGTCAAAAAGTTAACCCGGGCAATATCTTGGGTGCTAGGTGTGGGCGGCGTGTGCTGGGGTTTGGAGCCATGTGTGCGCCTGAGGGTATGTTCCAAGGTTCCGGTAAAAGTTCGAGTTTGCACCGTACTATTACTAAGGCGTGCTCGGTGTTTTTCGGTAGCTGGGGCTCCTTAAGGTTGCTGGGTCGTGTTGCCATGGTGACGCGCAAGGGTTGTTGGGAACTTCCTGCGGCTTATCGCGCCGCTTCGCATACCATAGAGTATGGTTCCGGGTCTGGCGGCTAGATCGTCGCCCTTCCGCAGGAAGCGGAAGAGCGGTGGAGTGGGCGGCTCTTTGTCGAAGCTTGAGGACCGGCAGGCGGCAGCAGCAACTACGGCGGCGGCGGCAGGTGAGGGAGGCGGGAGACTTAGGTGGAGGCCGCGCCCGGAGGGGAGGAGTCGGGGCTGGCCCAGCGGCTGGGCTCCGCTGGCCCACACGAGGCCCCCCCAAGAACCTATCTGGCTTTTTTTCCTCGCAACCCAAGACAGGGTCCCTTTTCTGACTGACCCGGCTTCGCGAGCAAACGCCAGCTTCGTGACGTCACGGCCCTTCCCCTCCCTTCATCTTGATGTCACCTAGACGCCCTCCCCCCTGCACCGGCTTCACTTCCTTAGTGTCCTTTTCGCTGGTCTCATGGCCAAGTGCCGGAGCTACTGTCCTCAAGTACAGAAGAAGAAGCTAGAAGACTTGCTTTAGGGAAACTCTCAGGACTTTTCGCAAACTCTAGGTGTTGGGAAGCGTCACAATCACCGACCCCCCAGTCTAATGTGCCATCCCATGTGCTGTCAGTTGCCGCTCTTCCTTCGGCCGTTCTAACTCCCGGCCCTAGCCTGTCCTCTGGACCCCCACATCCTCCTTTATCTCGAGGTAGAGCTTCCTCCACCTACTGTTCATTGAAGATGGGTTTTCCAACTCATCTTCCCAGTCTGAGTCACTTCTATCCCTTATTCCCTTATTATTCTTTTTTTTTTGGCAACTTCTCTCTTTGACAGGAAAAGTTGCCGTTTTGTCCGACTTCGTTCCTATTTATGACAGCTACCTCAGAGTTCTCCCACCCAAGTTTCTGTTTATTTGTTTTTGTTCAGAACCCAGCAGTGATGTGGAGGTGGAGACCCACAGGAGTCCCCGACTTCACCTGAGCTACCTCAGGTACTAATTCTGGGAGAGTTGGGTGGGGAGAAGTATATCTAATTATCTGTTCTGGTGGGATTTGTAGTGTGGGTCAGGCTTGGGTAGATGGCGACTTATTCTTCACCTGATGGTTTCTCTTTTAGTAGAAGTTCACATCTTAACCAGGTGGCTCATTCCTATACAACTAACTACTCAGGAGGCTGAGAACTGAGGATTGAAGTTCAAAGCCAGACTAGGCAGGAAAGTCCTAGAGACTCTTATCTTGGATTACCTACCCAAAAGAAAAGCTGGAAGTGGAGCTGTGGCTCAAGTGATTGAGTGCTAGCCTCAGGCCCGAGTTCAAGCTCCAGAATCGGCAGCGCACACGCGCGCGCGCGCGCACACACACACACAGTTGGCATTTTCTCTTTTACCACTTTCTTTTATTCTTCCCTACTTACTGTTTGTGTTTATTTTTCTAGTCCTGAGGCTTGAACTGGGCCTGCTTGCTGTCCCTGAGCCTCGTTATGCTCAAGGCTAACAACTCTACCACTTGAGCCAAAGCACCACTTCCAGCCTTTTCTGAATAGTTTATTGGATATAAAAATCTCATGGACTTTTCTGCCTGGGTTGGCTTCAAACCACAATCATCAGATCTCAACTTCCTGAGTAGTTAGAATTACAGGTGTGAGTCACCCACATCTGACTTGGGCTACTTACTTTTGGAGGAGATATGAAGACCTCTTCTTTTGTACAAATTTTTGTGTAACTCTGGCTCTGATCTGGTCTGTTTTCTTAGGGTGATCTTAAGGCAAGAGGGTTGGATGGGGAAGTCAAAGCTAACAGAATCAGGAGAGATCAGTTATACCTAAGGGGAAACAATGTGAAATCCTTTTGAACAGCAGGGGGAGCCTGAACACTATGAAAGGTTTAGGAGGTAAGACACGTGGTAACTAGGACTCCCAGTTTGTTGGGAGTGAGGGCCTAGAGGGGGGTGCTAGAACTGGGGCAGTGGACTGGCATTCCAGAGCTCTCTTGGGAAATAGATTTAAAAAGCTTTTATAGAGGCTATAAATAATTAGTGTCTTTATGGGGTAAGGAATGGCGTGGTTTGATGTCAGTGGATCTTCTCATGGAAGGGTTAGGGGAGTGAGTGGGGACTGGGCAAAAGTCCATTGTTCCTATCAAATTTACTTCTTCACACCTTGACCTTGCCACAAATGGTTTTACCCCGGGGTGGGTAGTGGTGGCTGGAAATGGAAATTCTAGTTTAGAATATCTCCCCTGAAGTGGAGGGGGCCAACTTTCCATGGTTGAGCATGGTAGTAAGAGAAAACAATAGTGACAGAATAGCAACAGCCCTCAAACTGGTAACAGTAGGCTCTTCGTCAAGGATTCCTTAGGTTCTAGAGATCTGGTAGATACAGAACTCTCACCTGTAATCCCATGGAAGAGTAGTTAAGGAAATATTTTACTGGTACCCTACTGTCCGTAAGCAGCCAGTCGTTAGGGCACTATTCCAGTCTCCTGCTAGCCTATTCAGAAACCAACAACAGTTTTAATTTCACTTCCATGAGTTTAATAAGGTCATCTTAGAAGGGAAGATAAAATCCAACACTCCCTGCCCCCTCCTGGGCCTATCACTGTTAGTTAGATGAGGTGGCTTCACCCCAACTCCCTCCCTTAGCCAGGCAAGTGTGAATCACTCTGACCAAGACCAGGTGCATAAGGGCTTGGGCAGGACTTCTGGCCAAGTCCATCAGAATTCCTGTCTCTCAGATTTGCCACCTCCAAAGCCATTGCCTCACTGGACTGCCTGCTCTACACACAGGAAGAGAGGGGGGAATCTCTGGTGGAGTCTGGTTTGACAGATCTGACACATTTCCCCTCTTCCTGCCTCCCCCTTCCCTCCTTTTTTTTTTTAGCAGTCACCAAGAGTGGCAAGAAAAGGAAGAAAGCCCTGACGTAGCAGGGACCAGGATGCCTGACCGGGACAGCTATGCCAACGGCACTGGAAGCAACGGTGGCGGCCCTGGAAGCAGTGGCAGTGAGGAGACGGGTGTGGCAGGAGCAGGCAGTGGAGGAAGCAGCTCGGATGCCATCTGTAGAGACTTCCTGCGGAATGTGTGCAAGCGAGGCAAACGCTGTCGATACCGTCACCCAGACATGAGTGAGGTGTCCAACTTAGGGGTGAGCAAAAATGAATTCATCTTTTGCCATGACTTCCAGAACAAGGAGTGTAGCCGCCCAAACTGCCGTTTTATCCATGGCTCCAAGGAGGATGAGGATGGCTATAAGAAGACAGGAGAGCTTCCCCCTCGGCTGAGGCAAAAAGTAGCAGCTGGCCTGGGCCTTTCACCAGCTGACCTGCCAAATGGAAAGGAGGAGGTCCCTATCTGCCGTGACTTCCTCAAGGGTGATTGTCAGAGAGGAGCCAAGTGCAAGTTCCGTCACCTGCAACGGGATTTTGAGTTTGATGCTCGTGGTGGAGGCGGCACTGGAGGTGGGGGCTCCACAGGCTCAGTTCCCCCAGGAAGACGTCACGATCTTTATGATATCTATGACCTTTCTGACAGGGGCTTTGAGGACCATGAACCAGGCCCCAAGCGCCGGAGAGGTGGATGCTGCCCTCCTGATGGCCCTCATTTTGAGTCATACGAATATAACTTGGCTCCACCCCGAGGGGTGGAATGTAGACTACTAGAAGAAGAGAATGCCATGCTCAGGAAGCGCGTAGAGGAATTAAAGAAGCAGGTCAACAACCTGCTGGCCACCAATGAGGTACTTCTGGAACAAAACGCCCAGTTCCGCAATCAAGCCAAGGTCATGACCCTGAGCTCTACTGCACCAGCCACTGAGCAAACTCTAGCCCCCACTGTGGGCACTGTCGCCACTTTTAACCATGGCATTGCCCAGACTCACACTACGCTCAGCAGCCAGGCTCTACAGCCTCGTCCTGTGTCCCAGCAAGAACTGGTAGCCCCTGCTGGAGCTCCAGCGGCTCCCCCAACTAATGCTGCACCTCCTGCTGCTCCACCACCCCCACCCCCACACTTGAACCCAGAGATCACGCCACTCTCAGCTGCTCTGGCTCAAACAATTGCCCAAGGAATGGCTCCCCCACCTGTCTCCATGGCTCCTGTAGCTGTATCTGTGGCTCCTGTGGCTCCTGTGGCTGTATCGATGGCCCAGCCCTTAGCAGGAATCACAATGAGCCACACCACCACTCCCATGGTGACTTATCCTATTGCTTCCCAGAGCATGCGCATCACAGCCATGCCGCACTGATGGGGCTAAAGGACATTCCCCTGGTGTAGCCTCTCAGGGCTGAGGTCAAGGGGCCCTTGCCCACTCGCCTAGCCCTTCCAACCCTGTCTGAAGGGCTCCCTCAAGAACTAGGACAAGAGAACAAGGAATATGCTTCTGAGGAGCATTTCCTGAGGTGGAATTGGGCAGGTGTGTTCTCATCTGTCTTTTAGGAGTGCACTCTTGTCCTTCAGGCCTCACTCAAGTGGTGGTTTGCGTAGAAGTTCAGACTGAAGCCAGCAGCAAGGAAGGACTGACTGAGGGTCTCTGTCCTCGGTGCTCAGCAGGAAGTTGAGGACATCCCTGGTTATGTCCTTTCTTCTGAACAGCACAGGTTCCAGTACTGGTTTTGGAAGAAAAAGTGCCCCATCCAGAGGGAGATCCAGGAAAGATTGGGAAGTGGGTGGCCAGAGAGAAGATCTCATAGGAGCCTTCAAATGATTTGTGGCCCAGTTGGTTTGAATAATACAGAAATTGCTCCTGGGCCCCTGGGAAGGCCGGGACCATAGTACTCCAGCCCAAAGACTAGGGGAGCATCCATTTACCTAGCTTGGTCTGGATATCTGTAGAGCAGGGCCCACTACTTTCCAAAGAAATAAAATTAACTATTATTTTTAACAAATGGAGGCAGTGAAAACTTTCTTAGATATTCTTTGTGGAAAATGGGAGCATAAAATAGATCTAATGCCAAAATGGGGTAAAAACCCTACCCTCACATAGCCTGGGTAAGTTGGATGGATGCCATCATAGATGGCTAGGGACCAAATGGAGCCTTGGGGAAGGCACTCTGGGGGGTAAAAGCTTTGGAGCCACCTAGTCTAGTTTAAAAATAGTCCCATCTGTTTCTGGTCTCTGTCTGCATGTGCTGTTCCCAGGTTGTCTTAGTAACAAGGGCTTCTAGGGTCATTCAGGGGGGCAGGTACTAAGGAGGGTGTATGTGCTCAGAAATGGGGTTGAGATGTTATGGAGTTAGCAGATAATTCCCTTAACTCAAACAGCAGGGCAGATGGCATGGCCTCTCTTGAGTTGTTGATAGCAGTTATGTCCCTCCAGCTCCAAGCCTTCTCTAGTGGCAGTGTCTTAAGCCTTCAAAGGGTTGGGAGGGGCTAGGAAAAGGGAGTTCTTCTGAGGACACAAGCTTCAGGGTTCATTTCCTTTCTTTGGTCTCTATACTTAAGACCAGAGGTTTTATATCCACTTAAGGCCAGGGACCCCAGTGACCAAAACTTCAGTTCCTCCGCAGCTCATGGCTAATGTAGGGGAAACAACAGGTGTCTGGTGCAATGGCACGGTGGTTTGGAGGGCATGCACAGTGATGCTGTGTGTACTTCCCTCACTGCATCTTCAGCTCCCTCTTTCTGGTAAGGTTGGCAAATCAGGTTTGGAGATGGTGGGCTAGTTACTGGGGTAAAAAAAAATGCCTGGCACAGTAGACTGTTCCTGTAGTCCCAGCTTCTCAAAAGGCTGGGTCTGGGCAAGAGGACCACTTGAGCCTTGAGAGACTGGTTGGGCACCAGTCTGGGTAACACTGAGACCCCTATCTCTGAGGGAGTGCTAAAGAAAAAAGTAGGCAGAATTGCTTATGGATTTTTAAAAACAACACATTGGTAAGCTTAATGTTCAGTTTCTGGTGCAATTTTGGATTATTAAAAGATGGCTTAGGAGCATATAGAAATGTGAATATAGATACCAACATGAATTCTCAGTTAAAATCTTAATTTTATTTTCTTGTTTCCATTTCCAGAGGTGAATTTGGGCAAGTGTAGACATAGTCTGCCTTGTATTAGTATATATCAGCTATGATTACCAGTAATACATTTGCAATTGGCCAATTTGGGCTTTTGTGCCATACTGGAGCTTGAATTCTGGGTCTCGAGTATATCCTTGGCTTCTTTTTATTTATTTATTTTTGTCAGTAATGGGGCTTGAACTCTTAGCCTGGGCACTGTTCCTGAGCTCTTCAGCTCAAAGCTAGCTTCTCTACCACTTGAGCCACAGTGCCACTTCTGGTTTTCCAGTGGTTAATTGGAGATAAGAGTCTCGTGGACTTTTCCTGCCCAGGCTGGCTTTGAACCACAATCCTCAGATCTTAGCCTTCTGAGTAGCAAGGATTATAGGTGTGAGCCACCAGGACCCTTTTTTTTTTTTTTTAATCACAACTGGCAATATCACTTGAGCCATCCCTCCAGTTGTAGCTCTTTTTGTTGGTGTAGGGCTCTGCCACTTTGAGCTGCAGCTCTATTTCCAGTTTTTTGAGTAGCTAATTGGATATAAGAATCTCACTGGAACTTTTCTGCCCGGGCTGGCTTCTAACCCACATCCTCAGATCTCAGACTCCTGAGTAGCTAGGAATATAGGTATGAGCCACTAGTGCCTGGCCAGTTGCAGCTTTTAGCTGGCTAGCTGGAGATACATTGTTCAGCTGGCCTTAAACTATGATTCTCAGATTAGCCTCCTGAGTAGTTAGGATTATAGATGTCAGCCACTAGAGCCTAGCCAGTTGTGTTGCTGTTTGTTTTGGGTTTTTGTCTCATTTAACAGTCACCGAGTGACCTTGTCTGATGCTGTGTTTTATGAGATTGTTTTATCCAGCACAAGAACTCATCAGCCAGCTTTGAGAAACATACCTGTCCTGACAATTCAGAAGTTTAGGTCTCTGTGTCATGTCAATTCCTGGGTGTCCAGAGCTTCTTTCCTGTTTCATCTATAAGTGATCGCAGAAAAGAAAAAAATATGAGTCAGAGTAGTAGGATTTAAGTGATATAATAACCTTTGTCCCTAGTGAATATTGCTAAGTGCCTTAATCCTAGAGCAATCTCTAGTCTCTAGTAATAAGCTCAAGGGCTATGTTTTGTTTTGTTTGTTTATTTATCTTTATTTAATTTTGTTGGTTCTTCTGCTTGAACTCAGGTCCTGGGCACTGTCCCTGAGTTTTTTTTTTGCTCAAGGTTTGTGCTCTACCACTCTGAGCCACAGCTCCAACTTTGAGTTTTTTGTTAGTTAATTAGAGATAAGAGTTTCAAGGACTTTATTGCCAGGGCTGACTTCATACCATGATCCTCAGATCTCAACCTCCTGAGTAGCTAGGATTACAGGCGTGAGCCACCAGTGCCAGGCTTTTTTTTTTTTTTTAATTTTTTGTGTTGGTCCTGGGGCTTGAACCCAGGCCATGGATGCTGTCCCTCAGATTCTTTTATTCAAGGCTAACACTGTACTGTTGCCATAGTTCCACATCTGGCTTTTTTTATAATAATGTTTCCACACAGGAAAGTCCAGCCCCTGCCTACTGGCTTGAAACCATGATCCTCAAATCTCAGCCTTCTGAGTAGTTAGGATTACAGGAATGAGCCACAGGTGCCTGACTTCTATGTTTTATTATTAAAAAGGAGACTAAAAATACAAAAAGCCTATTTAAGGGCAAAGAGTGTATGTAGATCAGTAGTAGAATTTAGTATGTGGGAGAGGCTCTGGCACCAGCACTATAAAGCAAAATGAAACAAAAAACATTCATCAGGGGCTGGGAAGGTGGCTCAGTGGTAGAGTGCTTGCCTTGCATGCACGAGGCCCTGGGTTCGATTCCTCAGCACCACATAAGAAAAAAGCTGGAAGTGGCGCTGTGGCTCAAGTGGTAGAACGTTAGCCTTGAGCTGAAGAGCTGAGGGACAGCGCCCAGGCCCAGAGTTCAGGCCAAAAACCAAACAAACATTCATCAGTATATACAAGAAAGAAAAAGTAAGCCGGGCGCTGGTGGCTCACGCCTGTAATCCTAGCTACTCAGGAGGCTGAGATCTGAGGATCACGGTTCAAAGCCAGCCCAGGCAGGAGAGACTGTGAGACTCCTATCTCCAATAAACCACCAGAAAACCAGAAGTGGCGCTGTAGCTCAAGTGGTAGGGCGCTCGCCTTGAGCTGAAGAGCTGAAGGACAGCACCCAGGCCCAGAGTTCAAGTCCCATGACCGACAAAAAAAAAAAAAGAAAGAAAAAGTAGGGGCTGGGAAGATGGCTCAGTGGTAGAGTGCTTGCTTGCATGCATGAGGCCCTGGGTTCGACTCCTCAGCACCACATAAGCAGAAAATACCGGAAGTGGTGCTGTGGCTCCAGTGGTAGAGCACTAGCCTTGAGCTGAAGAGTTGAGGGACAGCGCCCAGGCCCAGAGTTCAGTACCCACGACAAAGAAAGGGGCTGGGAAGGTTGCTCAGTGGTAGAGAGAGCGCTTGCCTTGCATGCATAAGGCCCTGGGTTTGATTCCTCAGCACCACATAAGCAAAAAGAAAAGAGCCGGAAGTGGCTCAAGTGGTTCCAAGCCAGAAGTGGTGCTGTGGTTCAAGTGGTAGAGCACTAGCCTTGAGCTGAAGCTCTGAGGGACAGTGCCTAGGCCCAGAGTTCAGGCCCCACAACTTGACCCAAATAAAAAAAAGAAGGAAGGAAGAAAAATAGCCAGGTGCTGGTGGCTCACACTTGTAACCCTAGCTACTCAGGAGGCTGAGAGCTGAGGATTGAGGTTCAAAGCCAGCCCAGGCAGGAAAGTCTGTGAGACTCTTATCTCCAATTAATCACCAGAAAACGAAGTGGTGCTGTAGCTCAAGTGGTCAAGCGCTGAGCTGAAGAAAAAAAAAATCAAAGTGTCTGTTGTATGGAATGACTAAAATACTGGGCCTGTCTCCCCTTAAAATACCGTTTAGGGAGTCAGGCACCAGTGATTCACGCCTGTAATCTTAGCTACTGAGGAGGCTGCGATCTGAGGATTGCAGTTCAAAGCCAGCAGGGGCAGAAAAATCTGTGAGACTCTTATCTCCAATTAACCACCTGAAAACCAGAAGTGGTAAAGAGCTAGCTTTGAGCTGAAGAGCTTAGGAACAGCACCCAGGCTGAGTTCAAGCCCCATGACAGACCAAAAAAAAAAAAAGTACTGCTTAGGGATAAAACCTAGAACTTGTGGAGGTGAATGTGGAGATTAATGCAGTAAATTCATATAAGAGCCACCTGGAATCTCCAGTTGGCACACAAAATCAAAATTTGGGGCTGGAGTTGTAGCTTCGTGGCAGAGGACTTGCCTAACATGCTTCATCTGGGATCATTTCCCAGCACTGTTAAAAAATAAAACCTTGAACTCAGGGCCTGGGTGTGGTCCTTGGGTTTTGTTTTGGTTTTACTCAAGGCTAGCACTCCCTGTACCACTGAAGCCACAGTTCCACTCCCAGCTTTTGTGATAATTAATTGGAGTCACAGTCTCACACTTTCCTGCCTCGCCTAGCTTCAAACAATGATCCTCAGATTTTAGCCTCCTGAGTAGCTAGGATTACAGGTGTACAGTGCCTGGCTGTATCATGTACTCTAAATGTAAGTTTTAGATAGCTGTTGCTAAATCAGAGTTGTATGTGAAAAAATAACCCTGTAAGAAAAGGCTGAAGGGGGTCAGGCATTGGTAGTTCATGCCTATAATCCTAGCTCCTCAGGAGGCTGAAATCTGAGGATTATGATTTAAAGCCAGCCCAGACAGGAAAGTCCAAGAGACTCATATCTCCACTTAACCAGCACAAAAGTGGAGCTTAAGTGGTAAAGTTCTAGCTAGCCTGGAGCCGAAATGCTCAGGGACAGCATCTAGGCCCTAAGTTGGAGCAGAAAGAAAGAGAGAGAAAAATGGAAAGGAAAGAAAAGAGAAAGATTATATATGTAATCCTTGAATCCTACCTATTTAGGAGGCTGAGACCTGGGGGTTCCAATTTTAAAGCCAGCTCAGGCAGAAAAGTTCTCAAGAGTCCATCTTCAATTAACCAGCAAAAAGCCAGGCTAAGCGTGTAGCATAAGTGACTGAGTACCAGTTGTGAGCAGAAAAGCCAAGCAACCCTGGTAATTAAGGAACGGGAAAGGAAGGGACAGGGAGAGTGAGAGTCAGAAAAGAATGAAAAAGAAAGAAAA
This sequence comes from Dipodomys ordii, assembly GCF_000151885.1. NCBI lineage: Eukaryota > Metazoa > Chordata > Mammalia > Rodentia > Heteromyidae > Dipodomys > Dipodomys ordii. The sequence continues at coordinate 1,476,278 of NW_012267219.1, forward strand.
CAAAAGAAGGAAAGGAAGTGAGGAAGAACACTAAAGAGAAACTCAGTAGATGTTTTCAGATGTTTGAAGGGCTGCTACCTGGGAAGTTGAGGCAGGAGAATTACCTAACTCAAAGCCAGCCTAGGCAGCTTAATTGAAATCCTCTCCAAAAAAAAAAAATGACTGAGAGGGCTGGGAAGGTGGCTCAGTGGTAGAGCTCTTGCCTTGCATGCATGAGGCCCTGGGTTCGATTCCTCAGCAACACATAAGCAGGAAAAAAAAGCCGGAAGTGGTGCTGGGGCTCAAGTGGTAGAGCACTAGCCTTGAGCTGAAGAGCTGAGTGACAGCGCCCAGGCCCAGAGTTCAGTACCCACGACAAAGAAAGGGGCTGGGAAGGTTGCTCAGTGGTAGAGAGAGCGCTTGCCTTGCATGCATGAGGCCCTGGGTTCGATTCCTCAGCACCACATAAGCAAAAAGAAAAGAGCCGGAAGTGGCTCAAGTGGTTCCAAGCCAGAAGTGGTGCTGTGGCTCAAGTGGTAGAGCGCTAGCCTTGAGCTGAAGAGCTGAGGGACAGCGCCCAGACCCAGAGTTCAGGCCCCACAACTGAACCCCCCCAAAAAATAAATAAAATATAATAATCTTAAGACCAACTCTTCCCTCTTCAGCGTGCAATTAATGTAGTTTTAAGATCCCTGAACATCATCTACCTCTAAGTAACAAAAGTTATCATCATTGTACCTTGTACCTTTCCATCATAAACCTACATAATACTGTAGGTTTTTTTTCTTCTGCTGGTCGTGGGGCTTGAAAGGCTAGCACTCTACTACCTGAGCCACAGAGCCACTTCCAGCTTTTTCTGTTTATGTGGTACTGAGGAATCAAATTCAGGACTTCATGTTAGGCAAGCATTCTACCACTAAGTCATATTCCCTCTCCCTACTCTTTTTTTATTTTTCTTGTCGGTGGTGGGGCTTGAACTCCGGGCCTGAGCGCTGTCCCTGCACTCTTCAGCTCAAGGCGAGTGCTCTACCGTTTGAGCACCACTTCCGGTTTTCCAGTGGTTTATTGGAGATAAGAGTCCCACGGACTTTCCTGTGGGGCTGGCTTTGAACTGTGATCCTCAGATCTCATCCTTCTGAGTAGCTAGGATTACAGGCATGAGCCACCCGCGCCCGGCTCTCTCCCTATTCTAGATTCCTCTTTTTAATGTCCTATAAATTCCTCAGAATTAGGAAATTCTTGGAAAATATTTCCTGCTACTGTGGAGCCTCCCCCAGCCTCTCTGAAGTCAATTTAGTCTTAATTTTTCCTCTATGATATAGATAGATGAACAACCCAGAGATTTCCAGAAAGTCCTACGTCTTACTTGCTCCTCCATCCACCTGCCCTCCCCCCCCCCTCTATTTCTGAGTCTTCCGATTTTTCTAGAGAAAACCATTACAAGTTAGGGGCCTGGGGTCAGAATAGACCTGGTTGGTCATCGACAGCTTTCATTCCATATAGGGTTATTTCCTTTCCTTTGTAAGGGCAACTAGAGGGAAAAAGGGAGGGGGGAAGGAGGGAGTGTGGATTAGGAATGTGCTTAGAATATTAAAAGTTGGGGAAAGTTGACCAGTGAACAGAAAGACCAAATCCTGCCAAATCGTTCGAATGAGCAGAAGGAAACCCTGGCCACCCACAAGCATCTCAACTTCGCAAATCCAGCTTTTCTAAAATCCAGGAATTGGCCCTGCGGCTCTACCTGACGTCACGCCACAGGGCTCCAATCCCACGTGGGAGGAGGACTGGATCCTCCTCTTTAAATAGCACACCACGCCTCTTTTTTTATTGCCAATCAAATATTGCCCTTTAGCCCCTTTCCTCCTTTTTCCCGCCAGCCCAGACCGCCCATCCTCGGCTCTCTTATCCAATCGGGGAGGTCCTGTCTTACTCAAAGCGCGCTCCCTTCCCCGCAGGAGGGGCGGGGCTTCAACCTTTGACTCCACCTCGGTGGATGCGGCGCGGACCAACCCAAACCGTCGGGAGTGGGGGCGTGGCTTGGGGGGTCCCCTCCCCTGTCTTGAGGCGGGGGGGGGTGAGGGGGGGTCACGGCTTGCTAGCTGGATGCACGCAGTCAGAGTAGGCAGGCAACCTCCAGCTGGGTCGGGCGGCTCCATGGAGCGCTCTCCCGGAGAGGGCTCTAGCCCCAACCCCGAAGACCCTAACTCCAGGCCCATGGACCAGCCCTCTGTCCCCTCCGATCCCCCCGACCACCCTCCTGCTGCTCACTCCAAACCAGACCAGGGTTCCGGGGTCCCCCCTGCCGGCCCTGGCGCGGCTGGTGAGGCCCTGGCTGTCCTGACTTCGTTCGGGCGGCGGTTGTTGGTGCTGGTGCCGGTGTACCTGGCCGGGGCAGCGGGGCTCAGCGTGGGTTTCGTGCTCTTCGGCCTCGCCCTCTACCTGGGCTGGCGCCGGGTGCGGGAGGAGAAAGAGCGGAGCCTTCGGGCAGCGAGACAGCTACTGGATGACGAGGAGCGGCTCACGGCCAAGACGCTGTACCTGAGCCACCGAGAGCTACCTGCCTGGGTGAGCCACCCCTCTGGCACAGCTCCCTTCTGCAGCTCAGGTCTGGCTCCCTCCCGGCCCCTAGAGGCAAAGTTTCCCCCGCGCTCGAGGACGGAGCCCCCGGACTTCCACTTGGTCCCGCTAGCCGGCGGGCCGGGCCCGGGACTCCCCACCCACCCTTCCAGCGCGGCCGGCTGGGTCCTTCCACAGAATCCGGACCGTCTTCCTCTCCTCTTGGGCAAGAGCGGTGTAAAATCGGGGGCCCTCCGAGGCCACCCCTGCACCCCCTTCCTGCCTGCTTCTGGAGACGCTGCTCCTGCTCTGCCCCCACGGCATCCTGGCCCGCGTCCCTGCTCGGAGTTCCCTGCGTCTTTCCTTCGCCTTTGCCACACGGTCTTTCTTTTCTAACCCACGGGCGGCCGTAAAGTTTGCCTCTTTCCCACTCCTGTGCCCCGGGGTGCCGCGGCAGCCTGGTGTAGCTGAGCCCTAGCAGCACCTGGGCTGACCGGCCCCGGGGCGCCGGGAGCGGCGGGGCCGCCGCACCGCGGAGGCGTGGGTGGGGCGGGGTGGGGGAGGCCGGGAGGAAGGCGGTGCGGCCGCTGCAGCTCCCGCGGCCCTCGCTGCGCCCGCCGGCCACACCCTTTTCCGGACTTGTGGGTAGCCCGCTTTCCTCAGCAGACCCAAACCCTATTTCTGCACCCCTACCCCCCTCCACACACCCAGAGCTGAAGCACATGCTTCTCTCCGGTTTTACAGACGCTCTGGATCCGTTACCCGCCCCACCCTGCCACCTGCAGAGGTGCCCCCTAGTTCGGGCGATCGGACAGACAGTAGACAGTCAGACATCACCACACTTCCCAGACACTACACTGGGAAGAAGAAAGCCTTCGGTGGCTCTCGGGGACTTGTAGCCCAGGCAGCAACTGCCTGTCCCAGCTATCCAGCATGGAGATGAATCCTCCTTGCCGCACACAGAACACACTTCCTCATGGAAGAGGTCACATAGGAAGAGTGGCAAAGAGAGAAGGAAAGGAAGGAGAGAAGAATGAAAGAAAATAGAAGGAAAAGGAGGCACACAGAGAGGCCTCCATAGCGCTTCTCCCCCTCCCTGCTTGAGGATGTTACTCTCTTCTTCATCTTCTGAGTAGGGGAGTCCCAGTCCAGCCAGAGGAGGAGGAGGGCAGGCTGGACAAAGGATCAGGACTCCTCCAATCCAATCCCAGGATCCCTGGAGCTGTGGTTTGTCAGGACCTCCCCCTCTAGAAAGAATGTGCCCTATTCCTTCCTCCCCCTCTCTGACCTATTAGCTGTCATTTAGTGTCTATGAGCTAGCCACACAGCATCTTTGTGTGGCCTGCACCCTGCTAGCTCCGCTTATTCCAGAGATCTCGGCACACCCTAGTTCTGAGGAAAGAAACCTCTGGACATGCGCCAGCTCCTGGATCTTAGGAGTCCCTGCCAAATGGTCATGTTCCCTGTCCTCTGTGGGCCTCCCACTGGCTTCTTAGGAAGCACAGGGTCACTGTGTCTGCCTTCTCCACCTCCAGGTCAGCTTCCCAGATGTGGAAAAGGCTGAATGGCTAAACAAGGTGAGGACTGCCCTGGGTTTTATTTTTTCTAAGGGGAAACTGGGGCTTCATTTCTTTTGCTGATCCCTGCCACATCTCACTTCTAGCTGGAGCCTAGTTTCCAGAGCTGTCCTAAGGGGAGGATTCTGAAGGACCCTGATTTTAGAGGGAAGATGGGTTTCTGTGACCATCTCCCTTTCTTCCTAGATTGTGGCCCAAGTCTGGCCTTTCTTAGGCCAGTATATGGAGAAGCTTCTGGCTGAAACTGTAGCTCCAGCTGTTCGGGGATCTAACCCCCATCTGCAAACATTCACATTTACAAGAGTGGAACTGGGTGAAAAGGTACGTATGTTTGGGAGGAGATGGTCAGGAAGCCTGGATTAATGTCCAAAAGGGAATGGGAGGGGGTCTTCCCTTTCCCTCCTGCTTCTCTCGAGACCTCCTTTCTCTCCAGCCATTGAGAATCATTGGAGTCAAGGTTCACCCTAGCCAGAGAAAAGAGCAGATTCTGCTGGACTTGAACGTCAGGTAACATTACTCACTATTCTGTTTCCCTATCAGTGGGCGGACCTTGGTCACTCCTGGGTCCACTACTTTACTCCCCCGACCCCTTATTCCAACTTACTACTTACCTTCTTTATTCTCTTTCCCACCACCTCCCAGCTATGTGGGTGATGTGCAGATTGACGTGGAAGTTAAGAAATATTTCTGCAAAGCAGGGATTAAGGGCATGCAGGTGGGTCAGAATGCCAGGGGCCCTCGTAGTGGAGTCTCTCCCCCAAGGTTCACAGCATATATGGACGTAGGAGGTTGGAAACCTTAAGGCTGGGAAAGACTGGGAGGACAGAGGGCCTTTTCTGTGGAATAGTTTGATCTTCTCTTCTTGCCCTTCTCTTCTCCTCTCAGCTACATGGCATCTTGCGGGTGATTCTTGAGCCACTTGTGGGGGACATTCCTATCGTGGGGGCTGTGTCAATGTTCTTTATCCGACGCCCGGTAAGGAAAACATTAAGGTGGGATGGGGAAACAGGACTGGGGGGGTAAAAGTAGGTAGCTGTGAGGACTAAGGAGAGGATTTATAACAACTGGGAGCTGAGTATTGGTGGCTCACGTCTGTAATCCTAACTACTCAGGAGGCTGAGATCTGAGGATCATGGTTCAAAGCCAGCCCTGGCAGGAAAATCCACGAGACTCTTATCTCCAATAAACCACTCAGAAAACCGGAAGTGGTGCTGTGTCTCAAGTGGTAGAGCATCCATTCCCCTTGAGCTGAAAAGCTGAGGGATAGCACCCAGGCCCAGAGTTCAAGCCCCACAACCGACCAAAAAAAAAAAAGAACTGGGGGTGGGGGTGGACAGGCACTAGTGGTTCATGCCTGTAATCCTAGCTACTCCGGAGGCTGCGATTTAAGAATCAATGTTTGAAGCCAGCCTGGGCAGAAAAGTCCATGAGACTCTCATTTCCAATTAACCTCCAAAAAACAGGAAGTGGGACTATGATTCAAGTGGTAGAGTGCCAGCCTAGAGTAAAAAAATTTAAGGAACAGTGCCCAGGCTGGGCAGGGATGGGGGGAGAGAGAGAGAGAGAGACTCTGAGAGAAAGGGAGGGAAAGAGGGAGGGACAAAGAAAAAGAGAGGAAAGGGGAGGGGTCTGGACACACTGGATGGGTATGCCTATGCTCTTTTGGGTTTGTTCTAACCCTGTGCTTTTCTTCCAGACCCTGGATATCAACTGGACAGGGATGACCAATCTGCTGGATATCCCAGGAGTTAGGTATTAGGAACCTACTAAGTGACTCAGCCTTGGGTTGTATGTTGAAGGGATACAAAGCAGTGAAAGATGCAGCAGTGTCCCCTGAGACTTTAGCACTAGTGGAGGAAATAAGACCTCTGGGAAATTTCATCTTGTGATTTATTTTCTTTGTGGAAGAGCATGCGTTTTGGTAGGGAATAAAAAGGGCTAATGGAGCCTGTAATATTAGTGTCTCAGGAGATTGAGATCTGAGGATCATGGTTTGAAGCTAGCCCAGGCAGGAAAGTCCATGAGCCTCTCCTCTCCAACAGACTACAACAAAACTGGAAGTGGAGCTGTGGCTCAAGTGGTAGAGCTCTAGTCTTGAGCAAAAAATCTCGGGGACAGTGCTCATGTCCTGAGTGAAAGCCCTAGTACCAATACCAAAAGAGAGAAGCTGGGCACCGGTGGCTCATGCCTATAATCCTAGTTACCTGAGGATTGGGGTTCGAAGTCAGCCTGAACAGAAAGGTCCCTGTGAGACTCTTATCTCCAATTAGCCACTCAAAAACTGTAAATGGTGCTGTGGCTCAAAATGGTAGAGCATTAGCCATGAGTCAGAGTTCAGAGACAGTGCCCAGGCTCTGAGTTCAAGCCCCATGACTGACAAAAAAAAAAAAAAAACACCAAAAAACAAAAAAAAAGACAGTGAGAAATGGAAGGGCAATACAGAAGAGACAGTGAATCGAGGTGCCCGTGGCTCATGCCTATAATCCTAGCTACTAGGATAGAGTGGTAGGGCACTCGATTTGAGCTGAAGAGCTCAGAGACGGCGCCCAGGTCCAGAGTTCAAGCCCCACAACTGAGAGAGAGAGAGAGAGTGTGTTAAGTGGTAGTGAGTGGTAGTTATTAGCAAATTAGGGTAAAAAAAAGTATCAAGGCTTTTTCTTTTCTTTTTGGCTGGTCATAGGGCTTGAACTCAAGAGTCTGGGTGCTGTCCTTGAGCTCCTGCTCAAGGCTAGTGCTCTACTTAATTTTGAGCCACAACATCACTTGTTTTTCTGGTGGTTAATTGAAGATAAAAAGCTTCAAGGGGGGCTGGGAAGATGGCTCAGTGTTAGTGCTTGCCTTGCATGCATAGACCCTAGGTTCGATTCCTCAGCACCACATAAGCAGAAAAAGCCAGAAGTGGAGCTGCGGCTCAAGTGGTAGAGCGCTGGCCTTGAGCTGAAGAGTGCAGGGACAGCGCCCAAGCCCAGAGTTCAAGCCCCACGCCTGACCAAAAAAAAAAAAAAGCTTCAAGGGACTTTCCTGCCTGGGGTTGACTTTGAACCTCGATCCTCAGATCTCAGCCTCCTGAGTAGCTAGGATTACAGGCATGAGCCACTGGTACCTGGCTAAAGCTGCTTTTCAATAAAGGGTTTGTCTCTTTATAATAGGAAACAGTTGGTTTGGGTATGCAAATAAGAAGTTGGGGCTATATTCCTTTTCTATTTCCCCAATGAAGTTCACTCTCTGACACCATGATCATGGATTCCATTGCTGCCTTCCTTGTGTTGCCAAACCGACTATTGGTGCCCCTTGTGCCTGACCTTCATGATGTGGCCCAGTTGCGTTCCCCTCTGCCCAGGGTATGGCTTCTTCCTTGCTAGTTGAATCCTGTTCTCTAGAACTCTGAGCTAGGTCCTTAGAGTCTCTCACTAATTGATTCCTAACCCCAGGGCATTATTCGGGTTCACCTGCTGGCTGCTCGAGGGCTGAGTTCCAAGGACAAATATGTGAAAGGCCTGATTGAGGGCAAGTCAGATCCCTATGCAATCGTGCGGGTGGGCACCCAGACATTCTGCAGTCGTGTCATCGATGAGGAGCTCAACCCTCAGTGGGGAGAGACTTATGAGGTAAGAAGCCAAGAGGGAGTCGGCTATGTGAAATAGGCTTGGAGAGGTCATGGGAGAAGATACTGATTGGAGGGTCCTCATGGCTGCAGCTTGTAAAACCTTAGCCCCCCCCCCTTTTTTTTTGGTCTGTTGTGGGCCTGGGCGCTGTCCCTCAGCTCTTCAGCTCAGCTTGAGCCACAATACCACTTCCGGCTTTTTCTGCTTATGTGGTGCTAAGGAATCGAACCCAGGGCCTCATGCATGCAAGGCAAGCACTCTACCATTGAGCCACCTTCCCAGCCCAGGCCTTAGCCTTCTGTGTTCTCCAGGTGATGGTACATGAGGTCCCAGGACAGGAGATCGAGGTGGAAGTGTTTGACAAGGACCCAGATAAAGATGACTTTCTGGGCAGGTGAGACTCCACCTATGTTAAGATTCTAAAGGCCCTGTGCTATTGAGGTCCTAGAGGTAATTATATTTTCTGAGACTACGATTCATTCATGTATCATTTTCCCTTTCCATCTGACCATACATACACATATACATGCACACACACATATGCACATACACATACACACCAAGATCTCCTGAGTGTAAGGAAAAGGGTCTGGGATCTGCCAGTTAGTTCTGGGTAGATGAATGAAGGCCACTGACATACTATTGATTGTAACATTCTACTTTTCTCCTTCTCTGCCTCTCCCCCGATCCTTCAGAATGAAGCTGGATGTAGGGAGGGTATTACAAGCTGGAGTACTGGATGAAGTAAGTTGGGAGAAGAGGAAATTGGGAGTGACCGCACCCTCTGGGCAGGCAATAACTGCTACACTGGTGGGGAAGTGCTTGGGTAGCATCTGATACCTACAACACTTTCTTCTGCTTCTCTCCTCAGTGGTTCCCTCTACAAGGTGGGCAAGGCCAAGTTCACTTGAGGCTAGAATGGCTGTCACTTTTGCCAGATGCAGAAAAGCTAGAGCAGGTAAGCCTTGTGGAGTAGCAAGCGGGCAGGGGAAGTAGTCTAGGAATGACCAGGACCCAGGTCTGACCATTTCTTCCTTCCCTCGGCTCAGGTCCTGCAGTGGAATCGGGGCATCACCTCTCGGCCAGAGCCCCCATCGGCTGCCATCCTCGTTGTCTACTTGGATCGGGGCCAGGATCTTCCCGTGAGTTGGGTTCCTGGGTAACTCATGGGAACAGAAGCCCTGAAGGCAGCATTCCCAACCCCTCCCTGGTTGAGGATGCAAATTTGCCTGCCTGCTGGGCTCCTGAAACAGCCGTGATGCAAGCGTTCCAAGGTGGGGGTCAGGCCCACCCCAGGAAAGAGATACTGGTGTGATCCCCCAATGATGACTTCTGAATTCTACCCTCCCCCACCCAGCTGAAGAAGGGGAACAAGGAACCCAATCCCATGGTACAGCTGTCAATTCAGGATGTGACCCAGGAGAGCAAGGTGAGCCCAGGACACTACTGTGGGGGGCATTATATCGGTCAGGGGAGGGTTCTTTATGGAATGAAGGCTCCCCTTTAGGATGCGTATATGTCAGGGGACATAGTTCAAGTGGTAGAATGTTTGGCTTACGTGCCTGAGATAGCAAGGGATTTCTGGAAAAACAGGAATAGTTGTTTAGTATTTTCCCTATTCCATCCTCCCCATCTCCAGGCTGTCTACAACACCAACAGCCCAGTGTGGGAGGAAGCTTTTCGCTTCTTCCTGCAAGACCCTCGAAGCCAAGAGCTTGATGTACAGGTAAGATAAAAAAAAAATTTTGAGTCTGTATGCGTATACATACTTGTATTTGAAATCGAACTCTGGGCCTTGTGTTCTCACTCTTTTTTCATGGTTAAAGCCAGCCCAGACAGGATAAGAGTCCATGAGACTCTAATTTCCAATTAATCACCAAAAAGATGGTGAGATTGTGACTCAAATTATATAGCTAGCATTGAGGAAAAGGAAGGAAGAAGGAAAGGAAAGAAGGAAGAAAGGAAGGAAGGGAGGGAGGGAGACAGACAAAAAACAAACAAAACCTAAGGAACAAGTACCCAGGCCTTGAGCTCAAGGTCCGCCCCCCCCTCAAAAAAAAAAACGTTGGAGTAGTCTGTGATAGGAAAACAGGAATGATGCTAGAGCTATGTTCTTGTGCCTCTGTATGCTGCTCTTTCCCCTAATCTTTTCACTAAATTCCCTTCTCCTGTGCTTGTAGGTGAAGGATGACTCCAGAGCCCTGACTCTAGGGTCACTGACCCTGCCCCTGGCTCGACTGCTGACTGCTCCGGAACTCACCCTGGACCAGTGGTTCCAGCTCAGTGGTTCTGGCCTAAACTCCAGGCTCTACATGAAACTGGTCATGCGGGTATGGAAAAGGAAAAAAAGTACAGAGGATTGGGGAGCCCTGGGAAATTCTTTTTTGGGGTTTTTTGTTTTTTGTTTTTGTCGGTTGTGGGCCTGAACTCTGGGCCTGGGCACTGTCCCTCAGCTCTTCAGCTCAAGTTTAGCCCTCTACCACTTGAGCCACAGGCGCCACTTCCGGCTTTTTCTGCTTATGTGGTGTTGAAGAATCAACCCAGGGCCTCATGCATGCAAGGCAAGCACTCTACCACTGAGCCACCTTCCCAGCCCGCCCTGTGAAATTCTTGATAGAGTATAGAAGTGGAGCCCACTGAGATGAAATGGGCTAGTATATGTAGAAGCACCTATAGTAAGTATACAAAAGCATGTTTACTGACTTGACTGGGGGAAGAATATGTGAATTAAGAATGGGAGAGGCAGGAACATTCTAGAGATGAGCCTAGCCAAGACAGCAATCTGATTTCTCTGTCAGATCTCTACTTGGACCCCCAACTCCTCCACACCTTGCTTGCTATTGGTTAGCTGAACATTCTTAATTCTACAACTATACTACCTTTCCCAGATCTTGTACCTGGATTCATCAGAAATTTGCTTCCCTACTGTACCTGGTACTCCTAGTGTGTGGGACATGGATAATGAGAGTCCCCAGAAAGGCAGCAGTGTGGATGCCCCGCCCCGGCCCTGTCACACGACTCCTGATAGCCAGTTTGGGACTGAGGTAAGTTGACAGCTGGAAAATACTAGGGTCTGTTTGCCTACTGTAAGTGTGCAAGACCTGCTGCAGACTTAGTTCGGAGAATTCTTGTTCCATTGACTGCCATCTGGTGCCCCATCTGCCCATTTTGGCACTACTGGGATTTGAACTCAGGACTCTGCACTAGTTAGGCAGGTGATCTACCACTTGAGTCATACCTCCAATCCTTACCTTTCCCTTTTGCAGAACGTACTTCGGATCCATGTATTAGAGGCCCAGGACCTGATTGCCAAAGACCGTTTCTTGGGGGGACTGGTGAAGGGCAAGTCTGACCCCTATGTCAAACTAAAGCTGGCTGGACGAAGCTTCCGGAGCCGTGTTGTCCGGGAAGATCTCAATCCCCGCTGGAACGAGGTGTTTGAGGTCAGAACTGAGACTCCCCTGAGTCTGCCCCATTCTTCCCTCACAGTTTTAAGACTGGTCAAAAATCTCTGGTTCAACTCAGAAAACCAGAAGTGGTGCTGTGGCTCACGTGGTAGAGTGCTAGCCTTGAGCTGAAGAGCTGAGGGACAGCACCCAGGCCCAGAGTTCAAGCCCCACGACTGACCAGAAAAAAAAAAAAAAAGAATTCCTTTTTGTCTGCACTATTTTCTCCTATTAGGTGATTGTCACATCAATTCCAGGCCAAGAGCTAGACGTTGAGGTCTTTGACAAGGACTTGGACAAGGATGATTTTCTGGGCAGGTGAGAGGGTGAAGCCCTGGTGGGCTGATAGAAGCTGGGTTTCTGTAGGCCATGTAATATGACCATCAGCCTCTTGTCTTAAATCTTTCCTCCACAGGTGTAAAGTAAGCCTTACCACAGTCCTAAACAGTGGCTTCCTTGATGAGGTGAGCACGGGATTAGGATCCATCCTTGCTGAAGTTGACCCATGCCTCTTTTGTCATTTCCACTCCCACATTCGCAAGCCATTTCCTGCCTGTTTCCCCAGTGGCTGACCCTGGAGGATGTCCCGTCTGGCCGCCTGCACTTGCGCCTGGAACGGCTGACCCCCCGACCCACTGCTGCTGAGTTAGAGGAGGTAAGAGAGGGTTCTGGAGGAGAAAGGACCGGGATGGGGCTTCTCTGAGCTTCCCAGGCACTTGCCAGCCCAAGTGTCAGCTCCCCGCCCTGTGCGCTGTGTGCCCTCCTAGGTGTTGCAGGTAAACAATTTGATCCAGACTCATAAGAGTGCAGAGCTGGCAGCTGCCCTGCTGTCTGTCTACCTGGAACGGGCGGATGACCTGCCGGTGAGAGCCACAGTTCCCCAGGCCTTTACTCCAGCTCCCTTAGGTGTGAATGATCCTCATGGCCCCTTACTTTCTGAAAATGGTGCTGAGACAGGAAGATTGTCCAGGGCCATGAGGGTGTGGCTGTTAAGTGAAAATGGAGACTTAGCCACTGGCTGTGGCTGTAATTTGTGAGGTGATCTAACTAGGTTCAAATTTAAGACAACACGATTATTGTCTTTCCAGCTCCGAAAAGGCACCAAGCCTCCCAGCCCGTATGCTACTGTCACTGTGGGAGAGACTTCTCATAAAACGAAGGTATTAGGAAATACTGTGCTGTTGTGAAGGGAAGGGAAATGAGTAGAGGATTAAGCATCAACTACTGACTATAATCTCTCATCTCCACCAGGCTATTCCCCAGACGTCAGCCCCTGTCTGGGATGAGAGTGCCTCCTTCCTCATCAGGAAGCCACACACTGAGAGCCTGGAGTTACAGGTACTGTGTATATTTAAGCTATTCCACAAATATTTATCAGCTTCCCTCCACAGAATAGGCACTGAACCAATTAGAAATGTAATAGCAAAGTCATCCTTATGAAGCTCAGTCTCTTGCAGGAGAGAAAAAAGAAACAGAATAAACCAGGTGCCAGTGGCTCACGCTTGTAATCCTAGCTACTCAGGAGGCTGAGATCTGAGGATCGTGGTTCAAAGCCAGCCTGGGCAGGAAAGTCTTCTGGAAAGCCAGAAGTAGCACTATAACTCAAGTGGTAGAGCACTTGCCTTGAGCTGAAGAGCGCAGGGACAGCACCCAAGCCCACAGTTCAAGCTCCACGACTGACCAAAAAAACAAAACAAACAAACAAAAAACCAAAGAGTACTTTCAGAATAATAACTAGGTAGAAAGATATGAAGGGTTTTTCTTGTGGCGGAGGAAGGGTTCCACCAGACTGGAGGAAGTGGGTAGAGGCAGTAAGAAAGGCATTCTTAAATGACTCTTGACTTTAAAGATGGATTTTTTTTTTCTGGTTCTAAGACATGAACTCAGGGCCTGAGCACTGTCCCTGAGCCTCTTTGTACTCAAATCTAGCACTCTACCACTTGTGCCACAGCACCACTTCCAACATTTTCTGAGTAGTTTTTTTTTTTTTTTTTTTGCAGGGGTGGTGGGGGGAGGTGGGGGGAGGGGGAAACACTCCTAGTATAGGGGCTTGAAACTCAGGGCTTTGAGTTTTCACTTGGTGTTTTCCCCTCAAGACTAGTGCTCTACCACTAAGCCACAGCTCCACTTTTGATTTTTTTACTTTTTCCTGCTCAGGCAGGAAAGTCTGTAAGACTCTTACCTCAATTAGCCAACAACAACAACAAAAAAAACGGCAGTGGAAGCCAGGCACCAGTGGCTCACGCCTGTAATCCTAGCTACTCAGGAGGCTGAGATCTGAGGATCTTGGTTCAAAGCCAGCCCTGGCAGGAAAGTCCATGAGACTCTTATCTCCAATAAACCACTAGAAAACTGGAAGTGGCGCTGTGGCTCAAGTAGTAGAGTGCTCTCCTTAAGCTGAAGAGCGCAGGGACAGTACCCAAGCCCAGAGTTCAAGCACCACGACCGACCAAAAAAAAAAGCCAGGGGCTGGGAAGGTGGCTCAGTGGTAGAGCGCTTGCCTTGCATGCCTGAGGCCCTGGGTTCGATTCCTCAGCACCACATAAGCAAAAAGAAAAAAGC
>NW_012267219.1:1490192-1517319 GCF_000151885.1 Dipodomys ordii
GTGGCTCAAGTGGTAGAGCACTAGCCTTGAGCTGAAAAGCTCAAAGATAGAGCCCAGGCCCGGAGTTCAAGGCCCACTACCAAAAAAAAAAGAATAGAAAAGAAAACAGCACTGTAGCTGTGGCTCCAGTGGTAGCTTGCACTCAAAAGCTCATAGCCAACATCCTGGTCCTGAGTTGAATCCAGGACCAGCACAAAAAGAAAAAGAAAAAAAGCTCCATTATTTACCTTGCATAGCAAGGAATCAGTAGATAACTTTTTGAAGTTGGTAAGTCATGAAATGGAGATATAGACATTCAGTTAGAATACTACTGGAAAGAAGAAAATAAACTGGTTATGTTTTTTTCTTTTTTCAGTACTATGTTTAAACTCAGGGCCTCAGACTTGCTAGGCAGGTGCTCTGCTACTTGAACCATGTTCTTAGTCTCCTTAGCCTTTTTTTTTTTGTCAGTCGTGGGGCTTGAACTCTGGGCCTGGGCACTGTCCCTCAGCTCTTCAGCTCAAGGCTAGCACTCTATCACTTGAGCCACAGTGCCATTTCCGGCTTTTTCTGCTTATATGGTGCTGAGGAATCGAACCCAGAGCCTCATGCATGTGAGGCAAGCACTCTACCACTGAGTCACCTTCCTAGCCCCGGTTTGGTTTTTTTGTGTGCTAGTGTTAGGGTTTGAACTAAGGGGATGGGTACTGTCCTGAGGTTTTTGCTCAGGGCTGACACTCTAGCATTTGAGCCTCAGCTCTACTTCTGACTTTTGGATGGTTAGTTGTAGATAAGTGTTTCATGGACTTTCCTACCTGGTCTAGCTTTGAACCATGATCCTTATATCTCACCTCCTGAGTTATTAGGGTTACAGATGTGAGCCACTGGTACGCAGCCTAAAAAAATAATTTTAGCAAGGATTTATTTTTGTATAACAGTGTTAGAACAGGAGAAATTGAGAAGAAAGAAATGTTTCTCACTCCCCAACAAGAAGTAGAGGAGTTAAAGACTCAGATGTGTATTTTTGTTTACACCATTCTTTCTCCGCTCTGCAGGTACTATTGGCTATTTGTGAAAGCTTAGCAAGTAGATAGTAGAGTCTACTTCAGTTAAGGAAGGGTAGAAGGAACAGCTGCTGTTACCATGGATTTCCCGCTCTTCACAAAGGGGAATCTCACTAAACCCACCTATGAGTCTTAAGTGTTTGGACCTTGAATGCCAGGATTAAATAAATTGTCAATGCATTTGCCACAGGTTCGGGGTGAGGGGACTGGTGCCCTGGGCTCCTTATCCCTACCACTCTCAGAGATCCTCAAGGCAGATCGGCTCTGCTTGGACCGCTGGTTTCCACTTGCCAATGGTCAGGGGCAGGTGCTCCTGAGAGTACAGCTAGGGGTGAGTGCCAGAAGATGGTAGGTGGTGCAGGAGGGAGGGTGAGGAGAGGGAACAGAGGGGAATGTCCTTACCGCAAGCCCCGAGAGAACTGCTCAGCTCACAGCTTTTTTGCCCCCAGATCCTGGTGTCCCAGCACTCGGGGGTGGAAGCTCATAGTCACAGCCACAGTCACAGCTCCTCCTCCCTGAGTGAGGAACCAGAGCTCTTAGGGGGACTTGCTCATGTCACCTCCTCAGCCCCAGAGCTCCGGCACCGCCTTACCCATGGTGACAGGTAAAGGGCTGGGCTGGCAGATGGAATGCAGAATGGAATGTGAAGTTTGACTCACAGGTTCCCTAGGGCACCACCTTCTCCCAGACCTTTCTCCTTCTCTCCACAGTCCCCTTGAAGCTCCTATTGGGCCTCTGGGCCAAGTGAAGCTGACAGTCTGGTATTACAGTGAAGAACGAAAGCTGGTTAGCATTGTCCACAGCTGCCGGTGAGGAGTCCCACCGTCCAGATGTCTAGGGTTCCCTCCATCCTTTTCGTCATGCTGCCTTGTCACCTACTTTGTCCCCTTGCAGGGCCCTTCGACAAAATGGACGGGATCTCCCTGACCCTTATGTGTCGCTGTTGCTCCTGCCAGACAAGAACCGAGGTACCAAGAGGAAGACCTCACAGAAAAAGAGGACCCTCAGTCCTGAATTCAGTGAACGGTCAGTGAGTGGGCATTCAAGGTGGAGAGGTGGAAGGATTGTGAGGGACCCTGACCCTAAAATTCAGCCCCTCCCCAGGTTTGAGTGGGAACTGCCTCAGGATGAGGCCCTCAGGAGAAAGCTGGATATCTCTGTGAAGTCTAATTCTTCCTTCATGTCTAGAGAGCGTGAGCTTCTGGGGAAGGTAAGAGAGCAGGGCAGAGGTGAGAACTGCAGCTTCTGGGCCCCAGGCTGCAGTGTGTTGAGAAAGCATCGCAGGTGACACTGGGAGGCAACTTTACCACCTCTACAGTGGTGTCACATCAGAAATGGTGGTGAGAGAACAATCTTTGAAGTTATGAAAATAACATCTATCCTCCCATCCTCCAACACAGGTGCAGCTGGATCTAGCTGAAATAGATCTTTCCCAGGGTGCAGCCCAATGGTGAGTTCCTGGATGAGTAGGACCTGGGGTTGGATATTTAAGAAACATCCCCGTCACAGAAAGGCGGGGGGGGGCGGGGGGGAGGGAAAATGTACTCTGAGCTCAGAACTACCGAGTCTATGAAATATTGGAACACTCAGAATGTGTCTTATGGCAGGCACCAGTGGTTCACACCTGTAATCCTAGCTACTCAGGAGATTGAGATCCGAGGATCTTGGTTTGAAGCCAGCTGGGGCAGGAAGTATGAGACTCTTATCTCCAATTAATTGCCAAAAAAAGCTGGAAGTGCAGCTGTGGCTCAAGTAGTAGAATGCTAGCCTTGAGCAAAAAAGCTTAGGAACAGTACCTAGGCCCTGAGTTGAAGCCCCAGGATTAGTTGTTTTTTTTTTTTTTTTTTAAGTATTAGTTAGAAGAGGACAAAGTACTGAGCACTAGTGGCTCAGTCTTATAAACAGCTACAGGAGGCTGAGATCTGAGGATTGTGGTTCAAGGCCGGTCAGGGAAGAAAAATCCTTGTGAGACTCTTAACTACAATTAACTGCTCAAAACCCAGAAGTGGGCCAGGCACCGGTGACTCAGGCCTGTAATCCTAGCTACTCAGGAGGCTGAGATCTGAGGATCCCAGTTCAAAGCCAGCCTGGGCAGGAAAGTCTATGAGACTCTCATCTCCAATAAACCACCAGAAAACTGGAAGTGGCACTGTGGCTCAAGTGGTAGGGTGTTAGCCTTCAGCTAAAGAGCTGAGGGACAGCGTCCAGGCCCAGAGTTTAAGCCCCGTGACCAACAACAACAACAACAAAAAAAAGTGGCATTATGGCTCAAAGTGGTAGAGCACTAGCCTTGAGCAAAAGAGCTCAGGGATAGCACGCAGGCCCTGAGTTCAACAACAACAAAGAAGAGGACACAGGTTTTTGTTCTAACTGAGTCCTATTCTTGTTCCCCCAGGTATGACTTGATGGATGACAAAGACAAGGGCAGCTCATAGGAGCTGGTGGTGAGCAGCCACTCTGCTACTTCTTTGCCTTGCCTCTCACTGTATCACCTCGTCGATGTGATGAGCCTACAGCTAGGGCCCCAGAGCTGAGCCTGCGCCCTTCAGCTCTTTTTGCCTTTCAGGTCCATACTAGGGCCTTTGCCTGACCAAAGAGGACCACGTTACCCTTTACTGCATGGCCTTTATCCTCAGGCTCCTAGGGCAGGGATCTGAGCTGGCTAGTTCCTGCCCTGCCTACATTGTTCTCCCTTACTCCCAACTCCTCAGGGCCTTTTACACCTGTGCCTGGCCACTGGCAGCACTAGCAGTGGCATTAGCTTATGCCAAATACAGCTTTTGGAAAGATCTTTTAACTGAATGGTCATCTTCCCTACCATGAGTGGTCAGGGAGGATGCACAGGTGGGTAGGCAAACCTCTCAAACTGTGACCCCTTGAACTTGCATGTAGCAAATGTATGGCAACCCAGACCCCAAGTCCATGTCTGTTCACACCTTTTTCAAGCTTGTCCTGAAAATACACTTGCTATGATGGCTAGGGCCAGTCTCCTGATTCACTGGGACTCAGGAATGCTGTGATTCTACCCAAACTTTTAAGTAGTGGGATCCTGTTCTTAAGAGCCCAAGCTGGTGATGTGCAGATGGACATGAAGGATTCAGGACAAGAAGGCCAATTGTTTGTCCAAGTGCCTAGATTATACACTCACTGACAAGAATTGAATCTTTATACTCTTAATTTTGCATCAATTCTGTCAATCCATTGTGTCTTATATTAAACATTACATTCAAACCAACTGTGCTCTTTTACTTACAAGTTAAGAATCCAACCTATCCAATATGTCTATCCAACTGTCAGAAATCTTCAAATCCTAAATAACTGGTTTAATAACTGGTTCAAAATTACCCAAATTAGGGGCTGGGAGTTGGCTCAGTGGTAGAGTGCTTGCCTTGCATGCCTGAGGCCCTGGCTTTGATTCCTCAGCACCATATAAGAAAAAAGCCGGAAGTGGCGCTGTGGCTCAAATGGTAGAGCGCTCGCCTTGAGCTGAAGAGCTGAGGGACAATGCCCAAGCCCAGAGTTCAGGCCCCATGACCGGACCCAAAAAGAAAAAAATTACCCAAATTATCAATTACGTAGTCTAGCCAGGTGCTGATACTTCATGCCTATAATCCTAGCTACTCAGGAGCTGAGCACTGTAGTTTAAAACCAGCCCAGGCAAAAAAGTTCACGGGACTCATTTCTAGTTGATCACCTAAAAGCTGCAAGTGGAGTTGTGGCTCCAGTAGTAGTAGAACACTAGCCTTGAGTGAAAAAGCTAAGAAAACACATAGGTCCTAAGTTTAAGACCCAATACTAGCATGAAAATTAAAGAATATTGGGAGGCTGGGGAGAATGATAGAAGGGGTAACAATGACCAAGAAGCATTGTACTCATAATATGACTCATGGAATTAATAAGCTCAAAGAGTATTGGTTCCATTGAGGATGTTGAAAGACCCAGTGGGAATTAGCTGTTGGTTTTCACATGAGACTTGTTTCTAGGCAGTGACAGTCTTATTCATCCAGTTTTTGTGTTCATGGGCTTCCTGGGGAAAGAATTCCCTACACCTGGCAAACTTGGAAGTTCTGTACCACAGCCAGGTTTGTATTGGCAGTGCTATCAAGGCATGCTCAGCCACATCTTAAGGGCTTTAAGCACACCTGCTAATCAGCTGAGAATTCATGCCCATTTGGATCTGTTCAACTTGAATTCTGCTCCTTGGAGCTTTTCTGGAATGCAAACTGTAGGAGCTGTGCCAAGTGAAAGGAGAGTGAGATGAAGAATTAGGCTGGAAACAGGGCCGCTGAACAGAAATTTAGGGATTTCTTCCATCAGATTCATATCTCAGGAGCACCACAGTATAGTCCACACTGGAAGATGGAAGACTCAGAAAGGACTACATTCAGTTACATAAGTTCTCCAAATTCTATTGTTAAAAACTGAATCCATGCTGTCCACTGACTCAGCTGCACTGTTCTCAGTGATCCCTCTGTACTCACCATTAGTTCCTCTGCAATCTTCTCTCAAACTTAAGAGGATCCAAAGCCTTTGCTATAAGCTCTTGGTTGCTGCTGCCTCCTTCCTGGCCAGCAACTCTGGAATCTTAGGAGGGAGAGGGGATTCCAAAGATGCAGAAGAGGAACATAAAAATTTAAAGTCTCTTGTATAATTATTAGATACTAGGCAGATGGCCCAAGGCCTGATGTTCTAACTGGCTTTAGAAATGGAGATTTTGTTATGTGTGATCTTAAAAACATGAGCTATTTCATCACTTTCAAGTAATTATATTTCCAGAAACTAGAAGACATGCTACAAATTCTCTCACTCTAGAAGGGTCCCTATTCTTTCCTAACCTATAATAAATCATGGGTAGTTCAACAAAGGAATGAAACTAATTTTTTTGTGTGTGTGGCAGCGAGGCTGAACTCTGGGCCTGGTTGCTGTCCCTCAGCTCTTCAGCTCAAGGCTAGTGCTCTACCACTTGAGCCACAGTGCCACTTCCAGTTTTTTTCTGATTATGTGGTGCTGAGGAATCAAACCCAGGGCCTCATGCATGTGAGGCAAGCACTCTACCACTGAGCCACCTTCCTAGCCCTGAAACTGATTTTTTTTGGGGGGGGGTCCGGTCCTGGTGCCTGAACTCTGGGCCTGGGCACTGTCCCTCAACTCTTCAGCTCAAGGCTAGCGCTCTACCACTTGAGCCACAGCGCCACTTTTGGATTTTTTTTCTTTTTGCTTATGTGGTGCTGAGGAATTAAACCCAGGGCCTCATGCATGCAAGGCAAGCGCTCTACCACTGAGCCACCTTCCCAGCCCTGAAACTGATATTTTTGAAATCAACTTTTTTTTTTTTTTTTATCATGGAGCTTGAACGCAGGTTCTGTCCCTGAGTGCTTTTGCTCAAGGCTAGCACTCTACCACCAGCTCCAAAAGCAGCTTTTTCTTTTGACATACATGCTGCTACTTTCTTGGGGTGTGGCTTCCTGGGATTGTACTAAGCAATATTCTATAGTTAAATGGGTGTGGCAATCCAGCTGTCTTCCCAGCAGCCTTTCCCCTTTTCCTTACATACAGAACCACACAATGTTCCTGGTGGTAGTAGCCACCAGGTTCTCAACCCGGAACAACCAGAGCCTCATAAATTTTAGACAAGTCATCTACCACTGAACTACACTCATTTCTCTTTTCTAATTTTGGGCTGGAGTCCTATTAGTGTACTACTTGGAAAAAAAAAAAAAAAAGGTTGTCCCAAAGAGCCATAAACCAGGCTGGAGCATGGCTTAAGTGGGTAACATATATGTCTAGCACTCTTCCCATCTGTAAGCTTAGTTGTATATAACACTTTCATCTCACTCCACTCCTCATAATTCCTTAACTGCATTTACATGAACTTATTCTGACTGGCATTCCCTGAAACCTGGCTCCTAAAAGACTTTATTCATCTGTAGCACTCTCTAGAGAGCTGCTCTTTATCCTGAATCCAGTACACTAAACCTGTCTTTTCTGTGGATTTACTATGCCCTGCTTTGATCTAGCACAGTCAAAAGTATTTTTTAAAAGAAATTTTAGCCATCGCTGGTGGCTCATGCCTGCAATCCTAGCTATTCAGGAGGCTGAAATCTGAGGATCACAGTTCAAAACCAGACCAGGCAGGAAAGTCCCTGAGACTCTTATCCCAATTAACTACCATAAAAAGTGGCACTGTGGCTCAAGTGGTAGAGCACTAGCCTTGAGCTGAAGAGTTCAGGGACAATACCCAAGCCCAGGGTTCAAGCCCCATGGCCAACCAAAAAAAGAATGAAATCTGAGAAACTTTAAAAATTCCCTTATATAGCCAGGTGCCGGTGGCTCAAGCCTGTAATCCTAGCTACTCAGGAGGCTGAGATCCGAGGACCGTGGTTCAAAGCCAGCCCTGTCAGGAAACTCCGTGAGACTCTTATCTCCAATAAACCACTAGAAAACCGAGAGTGGCGCTGTGGCTCAAGCGGTAGAGTGCTCACCTTGAGCTGAAGAGCTGAGGGGTAGTGCCCAAGCTCAGAGTTCAAGCCCCACAACAGACAAAAAAAATTTTTTTAAATAAAAAATAATTTCCTTATATGCATTATGCAGCTCAGCTAACCCAGTGCTCTCAGTAAGTCTCATGTTGACAGTTGTGTTTAAATTGTGTGTGTAGTCCACTGTTTCCTCATCCTTAATCTTGTGAAAACGCCTCCTCAAAAGCTATCCCCCATTGCTGGGAGTTGGAAAAATAACCCATGTCTAAGCAATGAAGACATAGTCCCTCCCTTGTTCATGGGTCAGCAGGCATCTTTCTAAGTTGGTCATAGGGAAGTCTAGGACTTGACTTCAATAGTCAAGACAAGTTCATTCTTTGGCTCTTAAGACAAAATAGAAGACACTGTCAAGAGGACTGGAGAGATATTATATGATGAACTTCTATTTTCCATGGGAAGAATCCTAATGGATATTCTCCTCAAACCCAATAATCTTCAGATTACAACCTTTCAACCATCCACCCACCCATGGCCACTCATCTCAATCCCTGGCTTTATCTATAGCCTCTAAAACTTAACCTCATGCTCTGTTTTCTCCAACTTACAACTCTAGAATATCAACCTAACATTTTACTTATTCCTTCTCTATGAGGCCTGGACTTACAAACCCTCTTTTACATAGAATCTCAATTCCCTTGATCACATGTTCACCCATTATTAATATTCCACAGTAAAGAGCAGCTCATTACCTTTCCTGTTGTCTCCTTTCTCTTACTGTCCACATGGATAAGTACTTGTTGGAAAGAGGAAATTGTTACCTTGTAGATTAGCATGGAAATTCATGATCTCCAGTTGCAACCACTTTCCTTGCTGCTCAGCAGGTTCATAGTCTGAGTAGAGAAGACAATCTATGTTTGTTAAATGAGTATATATGAATTGGTCTCCAGTAAGCCATATTCCTTCTTTCATAACACCTAGTCTAGTTCAAATCTTTACTCTTTTTCAAATAATCTCCTAATTCCTTTTCGCAAATCAAATAACCTTCAAATCATCTTTCTATTTCATGGTAAAAATTAAGAGTTTCACCCCTGGAAACTCTGGATCCCTTGAATATCCAACCTACTACCTCCCTATTGGCTAATATAAATATCCATTGACTTTTCCCACTTACCCAGGTAATCCACTCACTCAAAAAATATTGCAAGGCCTCATACATACCAGGTACTTGTCTCTGCCTGGCCTTTGAATAGAAGAAGAAGAGAGGGAGGTGGGGCATAAAGGACAAAGAAAAGCACCTGAGCAATGAGGACCTAGGACACCTTTGAACATCTGCAATCTAGTAGGTATGGCTGGTATAGAGATGTGGCTGGAACAGAGACGGCAAGTTGTGTTTGGAAGTGTGCTAGATTTTCTGGGCCACCTTAAGAATTTAGGGACTTATGGGGCTGGGAAGATGGCTCAGTGGTAAAGTGCTTACCTTGCATGCATAAGGCCCTGGGTTCGACTCCTCAGCACCACATAAACAGAAAAAGCTGGAATTGGTGCTCTGGCTCAAGTGGTAGAGGGCTAGCCTTGAGCTCAAGAGCTGAGGGACAGTGCCAAGGCCCAGAGTTCAAGATCCACACCCCACCTCCCCCCCACACCCAAAAAAAAAAAAAAAGAATTTAGTATCTTTCTGTGGTGCTAGAGTTGAACTCAGGGCCTCACTCATGCAAGGCTGGGTAAGCCCATATCAGAAGTACATTTTTTTTGGAGGAAAGGGGTTGGTTGTGAGGCTTGAACTTAGGCCTGGATGCTGTCCCTGAGCTCTTTTGCTCAAGGCTAGTGTTCTACCACTTTGAGCCACAGTGCTACTTCCTGTTTTGGAGTGGTTAATTGCAGATAAGAGCCTCACTGGGACCTTTCTGCCCAGGCTGGCTTTGAACCACAATCCTCAGATCTCAGCCTCCTGAGTAGCTAGGATTCCAGGTGTGAGCCACTGCTGCCCAGCTCAGAAGTACATTTTAAAATTATTATTCCATTTTTTAAATTATTCCATTTATTAAAGCTAACATTACTTATAGGTTTGGTAGTGTCTTCTCTGTGCATTCTAGCAGGCTAAAAATATTACAAAAAAAAAAAAATCCCCAGGGCCTAACATAGACCTAGAAATCAGAATCTTTGAGGACAGTCTGAACAAAGCTTGTAAACAAAGCTCCCAAGAGATCCTAGAGAGCTTATTTTGTAGACTACTGTTTTAGAACATTACAGATAGGAAACTACCATTACTTGCCATGAATTTTTACTATATATATATATTTTTTCTTTGTGGTACTAGGAATTGGACATAAGGCCTCCTATACGCTAAGCATATATTTTACTATATTAGCTGTACCCCTAAAAATGACTTTATATAAAACATCCTTGAGGGGCTGGGAAGGTGGCTCAGTGGTACAGTACTTGCTTAGCATGCATGAAGCCTTGGGTTCAATTCCTCTGTACCACATAAACAGAAAAGGCCAGAAGTGGCACTGTGGCACAAGTGGTAGAGTGCTAGCCTTGAGCAAAAAGCAGCTCAGGGACAGTACTCAGGACCTAAGTTGAAGCCCCAGGACTGACAAAAGAAAAAAAAATCCTCATTATCTTTCCTATTTTTATGTTGAGCTACTACTTTCTGGTCAAAATGCTTGCTGGGTGTTCAAAGCCAGCTCTGGCAGGAAAGCCTGTAAGACTCTTATCTTCAATTAACCATCAGAAAACCAGAAGTGGTGCTGTGGCTCAAAATAGTAGAGTGCTAGTCTTGAGCAAAAGAGCTCAGGGACAGTACCTAAGCCCTGAGTTCAAGCCCCATGACTGACAAAAAAATAAAAAGAAAAAACTTGAGAAATAGCTGGGTGGCCCATACTTGTAATCGTAGCTACTCAAAAGGCTGAGATCCCAAGGATTAAGGTTCAAGGCCAGAAAAGACAAAAAGAGTCCATAAAACTCCATCTTTAAGAAAATCACCAGTAAGTGGCGTTGTGGCTCAAGCGGTAGAGCACTCGCCTTGAGCTAAAGAGCGCAGGGACAGCACCCAGGCAGAGTTCAAGCCCCATGACCAACAAAAGAAAAAAAAAAAGAGCAAACAAGGGCTGGGAAGGTGGCTCAGTGGTAGAGTGCTTGCCTTGCATGCATGAGGCCCTGGATTTGATTCCTCAGCACCACATAAGAAAGAAAAAAAAAAGCCGGAAGTGGTACTGTGGCTCAAGTGGTAGAGCACTAGCCTTGAGCTGAAGAGCTGAGGGACAGCGCCCAGGCCCAGAGTTCAGGCCCCACGACCAAACCCCCACCCCCCAAAAAAAAAGATAATCACGAACAAGAAGGGTAGGAGACATGGTTCAAGTGGTAGACTGCCATCCTTGTAAGCAAGCTGAGTCAGTAGGAAGTCCAGAGTTGAATGCCATAGCTGAGTCTCTCACACCTGAAATCGTAGCTATTCAAAAGGCTAGGTGCTGAAAGCCAGCCTGCACAGAAAAGTTCAAGAGACTCCATCTCTAATCAATCAGCAAAATCCTGGACTGGAGGCATAACTCAAGTGGTAGAGCACCTACTATAAGTGGAAAAAGCCAAACAAAGCTATATGGCCCTCAGTTTAAGCCCCAAAGCAGTACAAACAACACAGTGCCACAAAAATAAAACTTGAGAACTAAAAACATCTTTCCTAACAAATTATTTCCTGTGTACTTAGGAAATAATGTTCTCTTTTCCTAAGTTATTGTCCTTAACTTACTAATATGTAAACAGCTAGTTAAGTTGTAGAGTGGGCCTGCAATTACTGAAGTTAGTGAAATTCTGTGTAATTTCAACAATTTTTTCTTGTAGCACAAGATGCCTGAACTAACATCCTCCTGCCTTCCCCTCCCAAGCCCTGCGATTACAGGGTTGGTATTTTTTTTGTTGTTTTGTTTTTTGTTGGGGTCCACTCGTGGTCCTGAACTCTGGGCCTGGGTGCTGTCCCTCAGCTCTTCACCTCAAGGCTAGTGCTCTACCACTTGAGCCACAGCGCCACTTCCGGCTTTTTTTTTCCTGCATATGTGGTGCTGAGGAATTGAACCCAGGGCCTCATGTATGCAAGGCAAGCGCTCTATCACTGAGCCACCTTCCCAACCCGGTATTTTGTGGTATTTTTTTTTGAGACAGTCTGACTGTGTAGCCCAAAGTAGGCACCTCTCTAGGTTATTGCCTCTATTTCCTGAATGCTGGAATTCCAGGCATGTACCACTAGGCCCCACTGTTGTACTTTTACTTTTTGTCAGTTGTGAGGCTTGAACTCAGAACCTGGGTATTGTCCCGGAGTCTCTTTGTGCTAAAGGCTAGCACTCTACCCCTTTGAGCCACAACACCACTTCATTTTGTGGTGGTTAATTGGAAATAGTCTCATAGCCTTTCCTGGCCATACTGGCTTTGAACCTCAGTTCTCAGATCTCAGCCTTCTGTGTCATTAGGATTAGAGGAATGAGCCACTGGTGACCAGCTATGAAATATATATATATATATATATATATATATATATTTTTTTTTTTTTTTTGGTCTAGTCGTGGGGCCTGAACTCTGGGCCTGGGTGCTGTCCTGCTCTACCACTTGAGCCACAGTGCCACTTCTGGCTTTTTTCTTTTTGCTTATGTGGTGCTGAGGAATCGAACCCAGGGCCTCAGGCATGCAGGGCAAGCGCTCTACCACTGAGCCACCTTCCCAGCCCCTATATATATTTTTTTAATTAATTATTTGGTCGGTTGTGGGGCTTGAGTCCTAGGCCTAGGCGCTGTCCTTGAGCTCTTCAGCTCAAGTCCAGCACTCTACCACTTGAGCCACAGTGCCACTTCTGGTTTTCTGGTGGTTAACTGGAGAGTCTCATGGATTTTTCTGCCCTGGCTGGATTTGAACCGTGATCCTCAGATCTCAGCCTCCTGAGTAGCTAGGATTACAGCCTAATATATTTTTTCTTTGTACCTTCCTAATTATGTTGAGCTAATATCTGAATAAATGTGCAATGTCTAAGAACATTCAAATTACATGGAAGGTGGGGAGACAAAATGTTTGCCATAAATCATATACACCTCTCTTTTTGTATTTATTGAACCATCCAAGATGTAAAATAGGAAAAATGACCATCTGCCTCAGGTTGAAAATATTTTTTTTTCCCCTTCATGCCCATAATTCTAGCTACTCAGGTGGCTGAAATCTGAGGACTGCAGTTTGAAGTCAGTCCCTGGGCAGAAAAACCCAATATATATACATATATATATATATTTTTTTTTGGTACCAGTCATGGGGCTTGAACTCAGAGCCTAGGCACTGTCCCTGAGCTTCTTTTGCTTAAGGTTAGCAAGCTACCACTTGAGCCACAGTGCCATTTTGGCTTCTTCTGTTTATGTCGTACTGAGGAATCAAACCCAGGGCTTTATGCTTGCTAGGCAAGCACTCTACCACTAAGCCACAGTCCCATCACCCCAAGAAATTATCTCCAATTAACCAGCTATTAGTTGGTGATAGAGCACCACCACCATTGAGGGGAAAAAGCCAATGGAAAAATGGATGACTTGTAGTCCTGGTAACAGTACTGTGGGGGGGTGCGGGCACCCCCACACACATTTTTTTCCTTAAACATTTCTATTAGACCTACTCTGTACCAGGTTCATTCTACTTTACAAAGGTTAATATGTATAATCCTCCCAAGAGTCCTATGAGATAGTGTCTATTACTTTTATTTTGCAGATGTATGAACTAAGGACTAGACTTTTTTTTTTCTTTTTGTCGGTTGTATGTCTTGAACTCTGGGCCTGGGTGCTGTCCCTGAGCTCTTCAGCTCAAAGGTGAGTGCCCTACCACTTGAGCCATAGTGCCACTTCTGGTTTTCTGGTGGTTAATTGGAGGTAAGTCTCATAGATGCTCCTGCCCAGGCTGGCTTTGAACTGTGATCTTCATATCTCAGCCTCCTGAATAGCTAAGATTACAGGCGTGAGCCACCAGTGCCAGGCTTAACTTTTTGTTTTGTTTTGTTCCAGTATTGGGGCTTGCACTAGGATCTTGATCCCCAGAATTCAGCCTCCTGGCAGCAAAGGTTACATACAGGAGCCACAAAAGCCTGGCTAGACTGACAACTTGCTATAGCCAGAATTGGCAGGGCCAAGACTCAAATGCACACGGGCTGGTCTAAATGCAAACTCCGAGTCATTTATATCACACACGGCCAAAATTATCAATAAAGGAAGCATACGTATCTTGTCCTGGATCACAGGATTTCGTGGGCCTTATACTTTCTGCACTCTTGGAAGAGTCCCAGATCTGTAGAGGCCTGCAGGATTGGTGAACTGTATCAACAAGTTATTTCTGTTGCACCAACCGTTTTAACTCTTCCAAGCAGCTTTTCCCAGCCAGCGAATGTCACTTAGGGCATATAAAATTGGCGGGTGCCTCACCTTCCCAACAGCGTGGCCTTACTATTCTGAGCCTCTCCGCACTAGCGGGGCCCCCCCCCGCCCCGCCCCCCCCCCGGGACTTATGATCCAGAGAACAAAAGCTGGCTGCCCAGATGGTTTTCCTCTGACACCTAGACTTTGACAAGCGCCTGGAGGAATGGGCCAACTCCAAGCTAAACAGAGATGTCTCAGTTCCCCATTCCTAGGAGACCTATGAATCCTCGGGGGGAGGGAGAGGGGGGGAGATGGCGCGTGAGCGGCCAGGCATCACCTCATTTCAAAAAATAAAACAGTAACCGGGTGCCATAGACTCAGGCCAGTAATCCAGAAGGCTGAGATCTCAGGATCTCAGTCCCCAAGCAATCCTGGCAGGAAAAGTCCGTGAGACTCTTCAAGCATCCATCAAAAAGCCGGAACTGGAGCTGTAGGGCACGTGGTAGAGCGCCTCGGCCTTGAGTTCAAGCCCCGGTGCCAGCTCGCACGTGCTCACACACACACACACACACACAGATGGCCTGGAGGCATGGCTTGGGTGGTAGAGCACCCAAGTCCTAAAGCCAAACTCCAGTAATGCAAAATAAATAAATTAACACTTAAAAGCTCTGGAAGTGAGCAGTGAGCGTGGCGAGCCACCAGGGAACTCCCTCGTCGCGGTTTCCCCCGGCAAAACCTCGAGAGGAAGCGAAAAGCCTCCCGGCCTGCCCCGGGGCGAAGGGCGCGCCCACCGACGGCTGGGCCTCCGGATCCCGGCCGCAGCTTCGATCACCCCGCCGCGCCAAGCTGGGGGCTCCTCAGGACAAGGTAAAGGGGACCTCTGTCCTGAGGGGCCCCGCAGGGCTTTAGGATCCCCAAATATGTGTGTGCGCGCTCGCTGGCTTTCAGTTCCGGTACAACACAAGCCCGCAGCAGACCCTGAGTCACTAACCGCCCCTGGAGACCGGAAGCCGACGCTCCCGCGTAAGTCTCGCACAGAGGAAGGCTTCCGGTGAGCCACCAGGGACTACAATTCCCGGCGTGCTCCGCAACCGCTAGCGTTAACTCTTTAGTGCTAGGAGCTGCGCTGCATCCCGCCCCGCCCCCGCCCCACACTCGGACCCTGCAGGGTGAGTTTGGGGATTTTATTAGTTAGAGCTCTTTATTCTGTTCCTGATTAGGGGAAGGAGGGGGAGGCTGAGTACTAACAGATGTCCTATTCTAGATCTTGCATCCTTTTGAATTACGGAATCTAGGCTCTTTGTGTTCCAGAAGCCTGTCTTTCCGCCCCCTCCCCCAGGTTCCACCAGGTGTTGGGGCGTGGGGAGGGGGGACTCCTGGCAGGTTCTGCAGATACCTTCCGTATATCTAAATAGAATGGCCGTGTGCTTATGGAAAAGATTCCTTCCTTGGAAGTGTGGGCGGTGGGTGTTAAACCTGATCACCCCTAAATCAGTACTGAATCCACAGGAGACAAAGGGGAGTACTCCCCTTTCTGTTACTGTGTGCAGTTCCAGTTCTGGGCTGGCTGGGGACCCAAGAACTACAAATTTCGGGCATCACACAGCTATGGGGGCCAGCTACCCCTATTCCTGAAGGGAATAAAGAGGCTTGGTTTGGTTTTCCCCCACCTCTTACTATTTCTAGCTCAAGCCTCCTGGATTCTTCTCCCATTCCTACCTCTGCCTGGGCTTTTTAGAATCTAAGCTACTGGGTCCCCTCTCTTTCACCTCACCACTATCTTAATGTTACAGGCAAGCATCCTGTCATAACCCTGGAGGTTAACTCCCCCATTCTATATTGGCAGTCTCTAGCTTCTTCCCTCTGTCCCTAAAAGGAACATTGTTCCTGGATAGCTTTCAGGGATTAGATAGAGTTCAGAAAACCTTGGGTTAGAAGTCCTGAACCTTTGGAGGCAGGCAGACGGGCATCTCTCTCTGATATCTCACCCTTGCCAACTGGCGCCCTGCCCCTGCCCCCGCCCCTTGACATCCCAGACTCCCTGGCTATTTAAACAGAGATGGGTGCCCCCATCGGCGGCACACTGTCCTTTGGCCACCGAACATCATGCCTCCTAAGAAAGATGTTCCAGTGAAGAAACCAGCAGGGCCTTCCATCATCTCCAAGCCTGCTGCCAAGCCTGTAGCAGGAACCCCTCCAGCCAAGACCAAGGCTGAGCCTGCTGTCTCCCAGGCGCCAGTGAAAACTCAGGAGCCCCCTGTTGATCTCTCCAAAGTGGTGGTGAGTCCTGGGAAAGAGGAGAGAATTTGGAGAAGGGGATTAAGGAATATGTGAAATGGAGGGGATAAACAAGCTGGTTTCAGATTGGAGGTCTCTTGCAGTCTCACCACTAGACAGCATCCCGGTTTCGGACTCTGCTATTGTCCTTTCTTGCTATCTCCTTCCAATACAGGTGTGTACTACGTACACACCCACACTTGCTTACCCCCTGGCTAGAAGCAGGGATTGTGAGATGGGAAACACCTAGGTTCTGAGGTGGAGGGAGAGAAGTGCTGCCTGCCCCTAAGTGGCTGTTCTGCTCTAAAGACAGCAGCTCTGATCTCCAAGAGGAGAGGCTGAAGAGGACAGACTTGTTAGACAATCACAGCTGGGGACCAGGGGTAAATTTAGCCTTTGTTCAGCCCCCAGTTATGTGAGGGATGCAGGGCTCAGGGTAGTGGAGGGAGGGGAACAGGTGGCCTGGGATTAGCCCTGTTCCCAGGAAGCCCTCCCCCTTATAATTCCTCCTCTTGGGATTCTCCCAAGGTCCAGAGCTGGGAATGGGACTGAGGTGACTGGGCCCCTCCCCAGGAGCGGCTGCCAGTTGGTTGGGAGGAGGGTTTGGGAGGGATTGAACAAGCCCTGTCCTCACCTGCTTTTTTTCTTCCACAGATCGAGTTTAACAAGGACCAACTGGAGGGTGAGGAGAAGCTATTTTCCTAATCCCATTATCCAGTCCCAAGCTTCAGATCAGGGCCCCTTTCTACTCCCCTACCTCCAGTCCTGACCTTGAAACCTTCCACACTTGTCCGCTTTTCCTCCTTTGTTCTGTTCAGCTCTACCACATAAATATTTGTGTTTGTGCATGTGTGCTAGTACTGGGACACTTGAATTCAAGGCCTTGTGCTCACTAGACTTTTTTTGTTCAAGGCTGACATGATCCCACTTGAGCCATACCTCCACTTCCAGCTTTTTGCTGGTTTACTGGAGATAATAGTCTCATGTACTTTTCTGCCCAAGGTTGGCTTTGAACCCCAATCTTCAGACCTCAGCCTCCTGAGGTAGATAAGAATTACCGGCCAGCACTTTCTTAACTTCCTGTCTGAAGGTGGGAACCTCTGGTCAATACTGCTCTCCCCTTAAATCTCCTCAGAGTTCAAGGAGGCCTTCGAACTGTTTGATCGAGTAGGTGATGGCAAGATCCTATATAGCCAATGTGGGGATGTGATGAGAGCCCTGGGCCAGAACCCCACCAACGCCGAGGTGCTCAAGGTCCTGGGGAACCCCAAGAGTGACGGTGAGAGGTGCCTTAGAACACGTGGGTTTTCAGTGATCATTTTCTTATTATTGGGGATCAAACCCAGGTACTTTGCACATGCAAGGTAAGCATTGCACCATTCACCTTCATCTCTAGTCTTCGATTTTCAGTGGTAGATTACTGGTAAGGTGTCAAAGGATGCTGATCTTCAGAAACTGTGAAACACAGGGTAAATACAAGACATTCTGAATACTGAAGGGGATAGAAGTCTGTGGAAGGAATGGGAAATGGGTCTTCACCTTTGTGATACCTCAGTGCCCTCTTACTTCTCTCCATTCTCCAGAGCTGAAGTCTCGGCGTGTGGACTTCGAGACTTTCCTGCCTATGCTCCAGGCAGTAGCCAAAAACCGGGACCAAGGGACGTATGAAGACTACTTGGAGGGGCTTCGGGTGTTTGACAAGGAAGGGAATGGCAAAGTGATGGGTGCAGAGCTCAGACATGTCCTCACCACCCTGGGTGAGACAGCAACCAGAATTCCTGTGGGGTGAAGAGGAGGGGGTGGACCAGGAAGGTTGGCAAGTTAAGCAGAGTCTGGGAGGGGATTACTGCCCTGTAGGTCATGGGCAGAAACCTGAAGGTCAAAGCCATGGGGACAGATCTGAGGGCCTTGCTTCCTCAGCAGTTTAAGTGTCCACAATACGACAAAGGATATGGAATGTAGTAGGGGACCCATTACCACTTTGGAAGCCTTATTTGTAGAGTTTCTTTTTTCTTTTTAGGGTGTGTGTGTGTGTGTGCATGTGTGTGCGCTAATATTGGGGCTTCAACTCCCCTGAGTACTGCCCCTGAGCTTTTGTGCTCAAGGTTAGTGCTCTACCACATGAGCCACAGCTTCTTCACTTCTGGCCTTTTGGTGGTTAATTGAAGAGCCTCACATACTTCCCTGCCCAGGCTGGCTTTGAACAGTGGTCCTCAGATCTCAGCCTCCTGACTAGCTAGGATTGCAGCATGAACCTCCAGTGTTGAGCCCATAATTAGGTTAGTTTTTTTTTTTTTAACGGTTGTGGGCTTGAACTCATTGGCCTGGATGCTGTCCTTCAGCTCTTTTGCTCAAAGCTAGTGCTCTATCACTTTCTCAGCCTCCTGAGTAGCTAGGATTACAGGTGTGAGCCACCTGCGCCTGACTGTTTATTGTTCTTGGTTTTGGGTTTTTTTTTTTTTGTCCAATTTAAGTACTCTGATCTTAATCCTAAGGGCTTGAGTTTCCTTGTCAGTTAAAGCTTTGAACAGTTCCAAGGTACTGTGAATGTGAATGCAAGTGATAAGAGAAGAGGCCGGGTAGGGTAGGACAGGTGAGGGAGGGAAGGGGGCTCACCAGTGCTGTTTGGGTTTCAGGGGAGAAGATGACTGAGGAGGAGGTGGAGACTGTTCTGGCTGGACATGAGGACAGCAACGGCTGCATCAACTATGAGGGTGATTTTCGGGCTCTACAAGGGGGAGGGAAGTGAAGCTGCTGTGAGAATGGAAAGCACTCCTCTATTACCTAAAGTGAGGGTGGTGGTTACCCACGGGTCTGCTTCTTGAAGCCCTCTTGTCTCCTGTCTCTGCAGCCTTCCTGAAGCACATCCTAAGCGTCTGAACTCTCCGGGTAGGCCCTCCGGTACCCCTTGTCGCGGTGAGAGGCAAGTTTACCTGTCCACTTGCTGCTTGAGCGCCAGGGGTTTGGCAACTTTTGTTTTTTCCCAGACAGATCCAGTAGTGGGGGTACCCTCCCCCCGCGCCCCCCCACCTTTGCTCCACCTCTCCGGCCGGCGGAAGCACCTTCCAGTCACTAGGCGGCCACCTATTGTTTCCAAATAAAGATAACAGTTCCTGCCTCGGTCTCAGACTGTTTTCTTCCGGGGAGGGGGTAGGAGGGAGGGGAGGGCCCTCTGTTTTCGCAAAGCCGGTATTACCTGCCTTTTATGCTGTTTAGAGGAGCCGATTCTTGGCACCTCATTCCAGCCTCCGGAGGACGGACTTTCGGCGGCCTGGATAGGGCCGGGCGGGGCCGGGGCCGGGACCGGGGCGGGGCGTGGAGCACCACGGAGGGTCCCGCCCACCTCATTTTCATGTAGCGTGTGATCTGCATAAATCCAGGCCGGGGTTCCTATTGGCCGAATGTACAGAGAGTGACGTCATTCGGGCAAGCTGAGACTAGGGTTGGGCTGGGAGCCGGAGCCATTACTGCAGGAAAGGTCTCGGAGAGCCGAGCAGCCAAGATGGTGGGGCCCAGGATCCGGGAGATAAGCGGGGTTTGGGGCCAGGAGGGGACCCACGGGCAGGGAGGGCTAGAAGGCAAGCCAGGGTAGGGCGCAGAGGGAAGCTGAGAGTTTGGAAGGTTGGAGGGTGGGCCGGAAAGGCGAGGGCCTTGTCCTGCTGGTAAGCGAGTCCCTCACTGAAGCTGGAGTTTGGTTCAGTTGGAGGGACTGGGATAGAAGGTTGAGGGATTGGAGTTTAAGCGCTGACCATTCCTTCTTTTCTGAGCAGTGTGACTTCACCGAAGACCAGACCGCAGGTAGGCAGTCTGACCCCAACTGAGGTCACTCTTACCGAGAGGGACACCCCCCTCTAGCACCTACTCTGTAGCCCCAACTTGTCATTTGTTCAGCATCCCCAGGAGAGTCCCCCTTAGATTCCTTTCTCCCACTTTCTGGACCCTCCATTTTCTTCTCTCATGCGTTCTTCCTTCCCCTTCCACTCTAGATCTGAGCCCCAAGCACTGGGTGAGTTTTAGGTGGTGTGGGTATGTGGAACTACTTGGTCACCACCTAAATGCGTGCTGTGTGTGGGGTCTGGGGAGGGTGCATCTGTCTCTGTCTCCTTAACCAGCTTTTGCTTCTTCACTTCTCTTGTGATAACTTATCCCTTCTCCCAGCCTGGAACTGAGAAGATTGTAAGGGCAGTGACCTGAAGTTTTGGGAAGAAAGGATGATGGGATAGGGGAGTTAGGTCTCTTCATAGAGGAAGAGTAGGAAGTGGTGTTAAGATGACCCTAGTCCGAGCCTGAGGCACCCATGTCCTTATAAGGACTGGACCTAGACTGGGCGGTGGCAAATTCCTGAGTAGTTAATGTAGTGGGCCTGCTGCCGGCTCGGCTCCTGTTGTGTGTGAATGCACTGTACTGTGCTGTCTGGCGGGGAGGAAGGCTGAATCTTGTATGTGGAACATTGCAGTTGAAAGAAAGAGAAACAGATGCCTTCTTAGCATTCTTAGGTGTACAGCAGCATAGATATCTGGTTTCCATAGCATGGTCTAAGTTGACAGGGAGCAGCGGAGCACTGAGGGAGGGACTGAATTAATCCCTACATTCCTCTTACTGATGATCACCTGAATCCTCAGAATTCAAGGAGGCTTTCCAGCTGTTTGACCGAACAGGTGATGGCAAGATCCTATACAGCCAGTGTGGGGATGTGATGAGAGCTTTGGGCCAGAACCCCACCAACGCCGAGGTGCTCAAGGTCCTGGGGAACCCCAAGAGTGATGGTGAGCATCCTCAAAACAACCTAGTGTGGCAGTAAGTCCAAATCTCTTCAGCTAAGTTTATCTTATTCAGCTTCAAACTGGAGCAATGTTACTCTTTGGTAGAAATCATCAATTTGTGATCCTATGATCCCACCCTGGGAATTTGAGTTCTTTGGCCTAACACTCTCCCACTTTATGTATATATACTAGCACACTGGTACTTGGGCTTGAACTAAGAGCCTCAAGTTTCCACTGGCTTTTTTGCTCAAGATTAGTGCTCTACCACTTGGACTTCCATCCTTTTAACTGGTTAATTAGAGATGAGTCTGGTGGAATTTTCTGCCCAAGCTTACTTCGAACCTCAATCTTCAGATCTCAGCCTCCTGAGTAGCTAGGATTACAGGTGTAGTCACCAACAATTGGCTTACTTTCCCTCTTGTTATGTGGCAGAGATGAATGTAAAGGTGCTGGACTTTGAACACTTCCTGCCCATGCTACAGACTGTGGCCAAGAACAAGGACCAGGGAACCTATGAGGATTATGTAGAAGGCCTTCGGGTGTTTGACAAGGAGGGGAATGGTACTGTCATGGGTGCTGAAATCCGTCATGTACTTGTCACATTGGGTAAGACTCTATACCGTTGTCCCAGAGCTGAGGTGCTGCCTGGATACACCCCACCTGTTACCCAGTTCCAAAAATGATTTTTGTTGTTGGTTGTGAGGCTTGAACTCAAGGCCTGGGTACTGTCCCTGACCTTTTTTGCTCAAGGCTAACACTACCACTTCAAGCCATAGCTTACTTCCAGTTTTCTGGTGGTTAGTTGGAGATAAGTCTCACAAGACTTTCCTGCTTGGGCTGGCTTTGAACCCATATCCTTAGATCTCAGGCTCCTGAGCCACTAGGATTACAGGCGTGATCCATTGGCACCCTCCTCTGCAGGTGAAAAGATGACTGAGGAAGAAGTGGAGATGCTGGTAGCAGGGCATGAGGACAGCAATGGCTGTATTAACTACGAAGGTGAGGGGCAAACTGGGATTCTTGCAGAGGAAATGGCCATATAGCAGGATTGTATCTGAGACTTTGCTTATCCCTGGAGTTGGATCCAAAAGGAGGCAAGGGGCAGGCCCAGCCCAGGAGTGGGAGGTTGTGGTTTTGGGTATGTAGGGTGGGGAAGGAATGAGGAGTAAATGGGATGTCTGTTTCCCCACCACCTGAACCCTTCACCCCATGTCTGTGTCTTGTCTTCACCATTAATGTCTCTTCCTTCCTGCAGCGTTTGTGAGGCATATCCTGTCAGGGTGACGGCCCGTGGGGCGGGTACGGCTCCTCCCAGCCTCTCCTTCTCTAGTTGATCTCCCAGTGTTTCTTTTTCTTCCCAACCTGTGCTCTCTAGTCCCAGCCCTTACCCTACTACCATCTGACTTCTTCCTGGCATGTTTCTGCATGGGGCTGGCCAGGGAGGGGAGGGATTCCTTAAAGAGGAAGGCAGCTTGGGAGTGCAGTACCTCCTGACTTCTCTCCTTGAACCGACTCTTGAGATCTTGCTTATTGGGCCTTGAATGCTGGTGTCTGGGAGCTCACCAGCTTACACCGCGTCTTGCTTTAGGGGGATCCTTTGGCCCTGAAGCATGGAGAGTTGGCATAGAGAGGTGGGCTGCCTGCCCCATTCTGCTGCTATAGCTCAACAGTCCTTCCCACCTCCCTCTGCTGGGCAGCTTGGAGGTACTCTAACCCAAAACTGTCCTCTCCTCTTGCCAGTGGCTGACAGTAGCTGTAGGTGTAGTTGAGAACTTTTCTGCCTCTGCTCTACTCTTGCTGCTCAGGGTGGGCAGGGAGCTGAAAGCCGGTGGGAGGGGAGTCAGGCTGAGAAAACTGGTCAGACTCAAGGTGGCTTCTCTGCCAACCAACCCTTAGGTTGGTTGCTGTGGGCATGTTCCCTCAAGCCACCTTTACAGTCTTGCAGTCAGTTTTTGGCCCCTGGCGTACCCCTCCTTTTCCCTCTCTCTCTGCCTCACTCCACTTTTCCTCTCTACAGAGCTTGTCCGGATGGTGCTGAATGGCTGAAAACCTTCCCAGTATCCCTGAGCCTGTGCCTTGCCCGGTGTGAGATTTTTGTGTGGCCCTAGAAGCTTCCTAGGCTCCCTTGTCACAGGATATTTTTCCCAACTTCTCTCTCGGATGATGTCTGCCATCAGCACTCACCAAATAAATTAGCTCTCTTTGCTCCATTATGGTTCTGCTTTCCTTCCTGGGCAGTGGCAGGGCAGGGGAGGGGGGAGTAAGATGGGAGGTGAATTTTGCCCGGAGATACCATAGCCCAAGGTCAATGCCTCATTTAAGAAATTCATCTTTGCTACAAAGGCTACTTTGTGGGATCGGGAAAGCCATAAACCAAGGCTGGCCAGCATTTTTTTGTTCTATTCTGTACAGTCCTCATTGCCTAGGCCTAGGGCTCCTTAGAACTCAGGATATGGCCCAGCACCTCCCTCCCCAAATATGGAAGGCCTTTTGTGGAGAGGCCTGAGTGTTTACTGGAGCTAAAGCCAGGCCATATTAGCATTGCCAGTGCCCTGTCACAACTGTAGGACTGGGGGCCAATAAAAACAAGTAGGTGAAGACCTGCTGCTTCCCTTATTAGGGAAGGAATGAAGCTACTACTACTGAAAGGATAAAGACACAAAATCTCCACGGAAGACGTCTTTCCATCTCCTAAGCAGCTATTTTTAGGGCAGGTGAGAGCCCCTGCTCCAGCAGCAGTGCCTTTGGCCTTCTGTGGTGTGTATGAGTAAGGCCAATGTCTGCAGCCCTATAGTCCCACTGAGTACCCCATGATACTCCAATAATGCAGCCCGATCCCCTGCCTGACAACCACAGGTAAGAACACAGAGGCATCCACAAGATGGAACTGAAAGCAAATTAATTTATAAAAAAAAAAAAAAGAAAAGAAAAAAGAAAGAAAGAAAAAAAAAGGAAAAAAAAAGGAAGAAAAGAGAATTTACAGAAAACTTTTGAACAGAAGAAAGGTGCCAAGACTCAGAAAAAGAGAAACAAACACGGGGGACATGAGGAACAAAGGGCCTGGTAGGAGGATCAAGAACTGGTGTAGAGCCTAGTATGGCCTTTCCTCCGTGTCAGGGTGAAGAGGGGAGAATTGGAAGGGGGAGGCACTAGAATCCAGGAGGCAGAGCCAAACTGTACTGCTCCCAAACCCGTGTCCTTGGTGGGGGAACTCCCAGCTCTCAGTGACATTCTGCCAGTCTTGGTGGGGGAGGGCAGAGGTTAGGGGAATGACCCACCAAGTCATTATGGAGGTGCTTAAGTGCTCTTTGATTTTTTTTTTCAATTTTAAAACTTAACAGCTCCCTTTTCCATGCCTTTTAGGCATTCATGATAGAACCCAGGAAAAGGAGGAAGAATGGTCCCCTTGCCCTTTCTTCCTCTATTACCTACCACACGAATTCCCCCCAAATACATTTTCCCACCAAATACACATACGCTGACATCAACTAAGCAGGTGACTTTTAAAAACAAACACAAAACTGACATTCAGAGGGAAAGGGATCATTGGCTGAGCTGAGTGGCCTAAAACAGCAACACTGAGGAAGCAGCAGGAGAGATTAGTATGGATGAACTGGTGGAGTGGGTAAAGGGAGTTGACTACTAAGGGGTTTGAGGAGCTAGGCTTCATAGCCTATTTCATCCCCAGAGCACAACTCAGAACCTTAATTCCCTTTTCTTTAACTCATCCTCCTCAAAAAGAAAGAAAAAAAATTTTTAAGAAGTTATTTTTTAGTGGACTGAAGGGATCTCCAATGTGGCTTTTTAAAATCTCTCTCTACTTCCTTTTAAAGGGCTTAATTTTCTTTTTATCCATAAAAAAAGTAGTAGTTTTAAAGAGGGTGCACCCTTAGAAGTGGTTAAGTAGAACTTTGTATAAACACCTTTTCCCCAGCCCTTCCTTTAAGGGCAGCATTCCTGTCCTATCCCTTGCTCCCAGACATTAGAAACATCTTTTAAACAGAAGTCCTTGAATCATCCAATATAAAAATGCATGCCTCTGCTGGGCATGGTGGGGGCTGTGGAGGGGCAGGAGGAGCTTTCCTTACGTAGTGATGAACTCTCCAGGCTGGGGGAGGGTTCCATTGGTGGGGGAGGACTGTTCCTGGAACTGTGATCTCCACAGAGAAGGTGAGGGGACAGATGGCTGGCTGGTTCCTCACTGTGGAGGTGGCACAGGGGTGACTGTGCCTGGGCTCGGGGCTGTGGGGTCTGGAGGCAGAGGGGTGCCTGGGTCTGTGGAGAAAAGGAAGATAAATCAGCTGGGGCAAGGCAGAGGGAGAGATCCAGACCCAGGCTTCACATACGAACAGAACTGAGCATGGCATGCAGTGGGTAGGTAGATGAATGAGGTACCCACAATGGGCAACTTCCTTTTTCTAATACCCTCCTTTCACCTCTCAGTGTACCCCCAAATGGTTCTCCTGCCCTCAAGGGGACTCTAAGCAGGGCATTTGAATGTGATGAAAACAAGCAAAGGAATGCCAATCATGCGGACAGGTAGCTGTTTTTCAAGTTTACAACTGAGATGCTCTGTCACAGGATTCCTCCATGACCCACCAGTGAAAGGCCCCAACGTCATCCCAGAGGGGCGGCTGCCAGGTTGGGGAATGGAGGACAGCCAGAGGCCAGTCCTCCTGTATTCTAATTTTACCAGAGTGTTCGAAAAGGCATATGGAGATTCTAGTACCTGACCCTCACCTGCCCTCCCTCCTTCCCTCCCTCCCTCCATGTGGATCCCTCCCTCTCCCTTCTCCCCTTCTGGCCCCTTCTCACCTGGCAGTGGGCTGGCACTGGGCAGGAGGTTGCCCTGAACAGCTGCCACAATGGCAGGGCTCTGGGCTGCGGCGGATCCGAGCCCCGGCCCAAGAGGCAAGGAAGATGGCATGGTGGTGGTCGCCGGCAGGTTAGGATGTAGAGGGTTCGCCATGGACACAGGCAGGTTAGGTGGGGGGAGAGTGCCCGGGGCAAACGGGAGATGGTGGTGATGCCCATGCAGGTTAGGAGGAGGGGGAAGGTTAATACTGATGGAGTCAGCTAGACTACCAAATGGGATGACGGATGGAGCAGGAGGAGGAGGAGGCGGCATGCCAAAAGGCAAACCCAAAGGAGCATTACCCGCCACGCCTGGGTGCCCGCTGCCTGGCACTGCCCCTGGCATCATTGAGGGAGGAGTTTGTTGGTTGGGGAACGGTGAGGGGCCTAGGAATGAAGAGAAGAAAGGTTAGTGGAAAATATCCCTTTCACAGTAAGGATAATCCAGCCTCTCAGTACATCCCCTTTCCAATTCTAGAGCAAGTGGTAAATCCTAAGGTCTGGGTTTGGAGGGAAATCCTAACTAGTTTAGGGGCATACAGAAGTGGGTCCATCTGTAGAAATGGAAGAAAATCCTACTGAGGGCAATCCTCTCCAGGCCCATTATGTATCCCCTTCTAGGGGAACTGAGACATTCACCAGGATCCCTGTGGCCAACAAGAGAGTTCTAGAACCCACACTCACCATGGGGTACAGGGGGGGGTACCCCTGGTGGGACTGCCCCAGGCTGGGGGCCTCCAGCTGGTTGTGGCTGCTGTGGCCCTGTAGTTGACCCTGTCTGCCCCATCTGTTCAGAAGGGCCCAAGCTTCCAGGAGGGGCCCCACTGCCAGCAGGAGCAGGGGCTATAGAGGCTGGAGCCACAGCCAGGCCATGCACTGAGGGTGGCCCAGCAGCCCCTGTTGGGGGTATGGCCTGGGAGCCTGGGGGCAGGTTTGGTGGTGGCTGCTGCTGCTGCTGATGCATCTGTTGGAAGTGCTGCTGCCGGGCCCTCATCTCAGCATACTTCAGCTGCTCCATGTGAAAGGCTTGTCTGTCGGCCAGGAGCTGCTGCCTTTGATACTCGAGCTGCCAGTGCCAATGAAGTATGTTAGGGATTTTCAGAAGATCCCTAGACAAAGATTCCTAGCCTTGCTTTGGGCAATATTTCCTTTTGATCCCACCCGTCTTGGTTCCCCAAGCCTAAACCTGTGCTTCTTGTGTCCTCTCGATCCTCTCCTTGCATATTCCATGACCTTCATGTCTCCTGGTTGCCTGCATCACTTTTCACTGCAGTGGAGTTAATGGGCCCTGGCTCTTTTCACCTACAGAGCTTTGAATTCATGTTTACTTTCTTTCTTTCTTT
>NW_012267219.1:1519928-1528142 GCF_000151885.1 Dipodomys ordii
CTTGAGCTGAGGAGCTGAGAGACAGCACCCAGGCCCAGAGTTCAAGCCCCACAACCAACCAAAAAAAAAAAAAAAAAAAGAGAGAGAGAGAAAGAGACAAGCACTGATGACTCATGTCCATAATCCTAGTTACTCCAGAGGAGATTTTAGGATAGCTTGAGCAGACAAACCTGCGAGATTATCTCCAAATAACCAGCAAAAGACTTAAACTGGACGCTGGGGCTGAAATGGTAAAATATCAGCCATGAGAGAAAAAAAAACAAGTGAGAGTGCAAGAGTGTGATGCCTTCAGTTCTAATACTGGCTCAAAACTAAAACAGCTGGGAGGCTGG
The DNA here is from genome assembly GCF_000151885.1 of Dipodomys ordii. Taxonomy (NCBI): domain Eukaryota; kingdom Metazoa; phylum Chordata; class Mammalia; order Rodentia; family Heteromyidae; genus Dipodomys; species Dipodomys ordii. Next base: position 1,520,261 of record NW_012267219.1, read on the forward strand.
GATGTAGCTCAGTGGCAAAGCACTTGCCTAGCAAGTGCAACGTCCTGGGTTCGATCCCCAGTACCAAAAAAGAAAAGACAAAAAAAATACAGTTAAAAAAAACCCAAACAAAAAAAATAAATAAAACAGCTGGGGGTTTATGCTGGTAATCCTTGCTACTCAGGAGGCTGGGATCTGAGGATCAGGGTTAGAAGCCAGCCTGGGCACAAAGTCTGTGGGACTCTTATCTCCAATTAATCACAGAAAAAGCTAGAACTATGGCTCAAGTAGTAGAGTACTAGCCTTGAGCAAAAGGAGCCCAAGGACAGAACGTAGGCTCAGAGTTCAAGCCCCAGGACCAGCAAAAAATTAGTAAATAAAAATCAGTTGGCACATGACAGAACAGACAAACATGCTTCTTACCACCTGCCTGCAGCCATCTGCCTGAACTAATAACTTTGTATAGTCTGTAAATAATGTCTTTTTTGGGGGTCCGGTCATGGGGCCTGAACTCTGGGCCTGGGTGTTGTCCCTCAGTTCTTCAGCTCAAGGCTAGCGCTCTACCCCTTGAGCCACAACACCACTTCCGGCTTTTTCTTTTTGCTTATGTGGTGCTGAGGAATCGAACCCAGGGCCACAGACATGCAAGGCAAGCGCTCTACCACTGAACCACCTTCCCAGCCCCTGTAAATAATGTTTAAATATATCACTGGTCCTTGGTAGAAAAAAAGATTCATCCATCTCTGCAAGTAAGATTAAAGAACTAGGCACCTCTTCCCTGGAGTCTGGGAACTGGCCTCACCTTGGCCTTAACTGCAGCAGCAGCTAGGGCAGCGGCAGCAGCAGTGGAGAGGTTGCCTTCACCAATGTCCCGCTCCACCTTTGTCTTCCTCTCTCCCTCTGACTCCACTTCCTTCAACACTTCCTCCTGCCCTTCCTTTGGCTCTTTCTCCTTTTCAGGATCAACTGAGCCAAGACAAGAGGTGAGTTAGCTTGACATCTTCACATCTTTTTCCTTGTCCCTGCCACCACTCTGAGGAGCTCACCTATTGGTTCCCCATCACTCTTTTCTGACTCCTTCTCGCTGTCACCTTCTTTTCCTTTCTCTTCGTCTTTCTTGGGAGCCTCACTTGTTTTTTCCTTAGCTTCCTCTTCTACAGCCCCTCCTCCTTCTCGGGGTTCCTAAAGTCCCAGTGAAAGAAAAGGAAGACATTACTGAAGGCAAGAGCCGTGACTAGGTCTCACACAAAAGGCCCAAACTGGGGCCTTTTATTTTTTCACTCTTCCTCTTCAGAGTGATCAGGCTCCAGGAGACTGCCCCTGTCAGATTCCCCATCACCACCAAACCATGCCTGGCAGCCCCTCACATCCGCAGGTCATTCCTTCTATACCTTGGGCTCCTTCTTCTCATCTGCAGCCTGGTTCTCCACCCGTGCCTCATCAGTCCCACTTTCCTCTGGGCCATTGGAAAAGCAAAGGAAAGGAAAGGAAAGATGTCTGATACAGAGTCTGTGCAACACTTTCCCACCAGCCCTTCTACCAGCAAAGTTCACTGAGAGGACCAATAGAAGACAAAGCCCTTAACATCCTGGGGAAAATAAAATCCTACCAGTTTTCTTACTTGTGATGTGCCCAATACCAATGAGGGACAGGAATGGTACAGGAAAGCCAGAGGGCTCCAGTTCTTAGTAAAAGGATAGAAAACTAGAAACTTGCCAGGCCTTACCAATGCGCTCAGGCTCATCAGATGTGGTTCCTGCAATGCCACTGCTTTCTAGACCAAAGGCTGGATCTGCCTTGCCCGTCACCTTGGCTGCTTCTTCTACTTTCCGAACATGGGCCTCCACTAAGGCTGTGGGGACTTCTTCTTTCATTTTTGAGAACTCCTCTGTAAGACCCAAAGGAGACCAAGGTAGGATAGCACAGGTGGGCAGTTATGGCTATCCCTGGGGAAAGCTTCCTCATAGCCCATCTCTTCTCTAAGACCAGCATGGAGCCTTGAAAGGTACTTGAGCCAAGGCTGCAACAGACAAGGCCAGCACGGCAGCCAGTCTTGAAAGGGTTTCACAGTCTGAGAATCCAGTCCTTCAAAAGGAAACTAAGAATGCTAACTCCCCCCACCCTTCCCTCTTACCTAGGGCTGACTTCGCAGCAGCAGAGGCCACTCGGGGATCGACGACAGATGCCAGAAAGGCAACAGTGCTCATAACAGGATTGCCCGACTGGCTAAAGGGGATGGGCTGGTAGGCCAGGGGTCCCAGGGAGGCCTCTGAGTCTTCCAGATATGGGTCTTCAATAGGAAGCCGAAGAAAATGCAAGATGCATTCGTCCTGGGTGCGACTTCCCACATGCTCAGATACTTTGTTCCAGTCATCCTTGTACATTTCCAGGGCCTGATAGTAGTGGTGGAGATAACTCCGCTTACTTAGCCACTTTTCTTGAAGGCCAACCTCCCTTCCCCTAATATTCTACTAGGGGCAGCTGGCCTCAAAACTTTTTGTGTTCTATTATTTGTGTACTCTGTTGGGTCCAAAGGGAATCTTTAAGTAGCACTAAAGAAGGATATAGAGTTAGTAAAATGGCCCAAATCCTGGGCCTGGAGTTGTTTCTGGGACAGGTGTCACAGGCATCGGATAGGACAGAGATTGGGGCAAGATCATGCTCTGTTCATGCCAGGCTCCACAAGCTCTCCCCGCTTACAAACATGGCTAGTACCCTAGCCAATTCTGTATTCATAGCAGGCCTTCCCTTGCCTTGTCCCAATTACCTCCAGGAGTAGCAGGGTCTCCTGTTCTGTCCATTCTCGAGTGGCACTGGCTGCAGCTTTGCTCTGTAGAGGAAACATGGGCAGGGGGAGGGTTAGGAGACAGGAGCCTACAGCCTGCAAGGAGCACAGGTTCTCTGCTCCAAACCCCCTGTCCTCATACCTTGGAGGGCACATTCTTCTTTGTGTACATGTCTGTTCGAAGCCCAAAGTTTTGCATGTCTGTTGGTTTCTCTTTGCCTTTGTCAGGAAAGTTGAGCATTTGCTGGGAAGCAGAGCTCTGCTATTTTTGGAAGAGAAAGAAAGAGGTGAGTACAAGTGACCAGAGGGAGACAGGAGCAGACAGAGAGAGAAAACAGACAGAAGGAGCCAGGGATGTTCCTGGGTGGGACTTCCTCCCTTACTGCTGCAGTTCCTCTGCTCTCATGTCTCTTCTTCCCGGGCAGGGGCCCCCCAATAAAGGGGCAAATAAGAAGCCCAGCGGGGTCTGGACCCCACCTACCAGCTCTGGCTTGCCCTTAGCCGTCTCTGGCACCAGGTCATCCAGCTCTTTGCCCTTCCGCCCAGCCTTGGTATCAGCATCAACCTGGCGGCCCTAGGGGACAGAGCTTGGCGTCATGGAGGCTGGGCAGGAAATGGTCAGGCCAAGGCCCTGGAGGCCTTAAGACCAAATGCTAGGCAGCCCACAAGCTCTGGGGGGAGGGTACTCATGCCACTGTTCCATGCGCCCTCCATGCTTAATTCGACATGTACTTGGCATGATACCCATTTGTATTCATATATATCTTTATAGATTTTCTTAGGAGCTGGAAAATTAGGTTCTAATCCTAGATTAGGTACTCTGTGACCTTGGGCAAGCCACATAACCTTTCTCCTCTCATTTTTTATAATGTATGAAATGGAAATGGAAAAAATGGAGGTGATAATAATTATGAGGCAAAAATGAAAAAAGTGTGGGAAACATAACAGAATTTAAAAAATTCACCCAAGTTAACTTTAAGCTATTTTTCTCTAACTGCTCCATTAGCCTGTCTCTTCCCTAAGGACAACTTTTCTCCCTCAGCAATTTTTTGCAGCCTTAACTATTTAGTTTGAGAGGGAGAGTACTAAACAAACACATGGTACTGACTCCTGTGGCCTTTTGAATCCCATGGAAAAGGAAGAAACCTCAGAACACCTTTACCCTCAGAACTTATGAACCTTTAAAAAACAGGAAAAGAAAAGTCCAAAGAAGCCCAGCCTTAACCACGCCCACCCTATCCCACAGCCCCTTACCCTACCTGTGGGGTCTTGGGTTGCAGAGGAACCAGCCCTGATGGTGTATCTGCCAAGACATGGAAGTGAGAGGTGGGAGGAGGCCCCATTGGGGTTGGTCGACTCTCAGCATCCACTTGGTAGTTAATAAGACCCCACTGCTCCAGGAAGGCATGGACCCTGGAAGAAGAAAGTCAGAATCAGGTCAATCGGGGCAGCCAAGAAGGAGGAGAGGGCCAGGAACATAAAGCTCCCTTTCCCCCTCACCATTGCTCTCCCATCATTCATGCACCCCCTAAACATCAGTCAACCCAAGGTACCCATTTCCAGTCTGGACATTTTGGGGTTTTTTGCCAATAGTGGGGCTTGTACTCAGTGCCCAGGTGCTATCCCTGAGCTCGTTTTTTGCTCAAGGCTAGCACTCTACACGTTGAGCCACAGCTCAAAGTTTTCTGGTGGTTAATTAGGGATAAGAGTCTCGACTTTCCTGCCCGGCCTGGCTTTGAATTGTGACCCTCAGATCTCAGCTTCCTGAGTAACTAGGATTACAAGCGTGAGCCACCAGTGCCCAGCTTGGTGGACCTCTCTCTATGGTCACTCATTTACTAAATATCTCTTCCTGCATGGCTAGTAAAGCTTATCTTTAGCTATAGATGTGCCTATTCTTTTATTCTATATTCTCAGTTCCACAAGTCAACTTATTCCCCTAACCTGTTTATTATATGGTCTTTCTTCTGCCCATTCCATCTTCCTTCATAGGTATCTCTAGTTCTGCCTAACAGTCAGGTATCTTCACATGGCTCACCTCATTATGGCACACACATCACCCGCCAGGTTCCGGCGGCAGGCAGTAGAGGTGAGATACTCCTGGGGGTTCAGTCGGTAAGTGTCGATCATAAAGTTTCGATAGGCCAGGTAGCTTAGAAGAGAGGTAAACAAGAGAAAACAATAAAAATTGTTGGCAGGAAAAGGATAGAAAAGCCGGGTGCCGGTTGCTCACACCTGTAATCCTAGCTACTCAGGAGGCTGAGATCTGAGGATCGCAGTTGAAAGCCAGCCTAGGCAGGAGAGACTGTGAGACTCCTATCTCCAATAAAACTACCAGAAAACCGGAAGTGGCGCTGTAGCTCAAGTGGTAGAGCGCTCGCCTTGAGCTGAAGAGCTGAGGGACAGTGCCCAGGCCGAGTTCAAGACCCACAACCGACCAAAAAAAAAAAGAGAAAAAAAAATCTAATGATATTTTTTGTATGAAAAAGATGAAAAGGAAGCCAGGCACTAATGGCTCACATCTGAAATCTTAGCTACTCAGCAGGCTGTGATCTGCCAACCTGGATAGGAAGGTCCATGAGTCTCTGTAAAGCCAGAAGTGGAGCCATGGCTCAAATGATAGAGTGCTAACCTGGAGCAAAAAGCTCAGAGACAGTGCCCAGGCCCTGAGGTCAAGCCCCATGACCACCACCAACAACAAAAAAAGATTTGATTTAATAACTATTTACTAGCTATATGACCTTATCCAGGTGACTTAGGGCAACTAAACCTTTGAGCTAGAGGCACAGATCTGTGGTAAAAAAGACTGCCTAAGAAGCAAGTTCAAACCCAATACACATCACACACACACAAAATCTACACTTCAGTTTACTAACCTATAAACAGAGATTAATAAACATATGATAGTGTCTGGGAGACAGTAACCCATCAACAGATGTAGGCAAATATCATCATTTACTTCTGTGTGTGTGCTGATCCTAGCGCTTAAATCACAGTCTAGGTTCTGTTCTGCTTGTTTTGTTTTGTTTTTTTTGGGGGGGGCGGAGGGGTCCAGTCTAGGGCCTGAACTCTGGGCCTGGGCGCTGTCCCTCAGCTCTTCAGCTCAAGGCTAGCGCTCTACCACTTGAGCCACAGCGCCACTTCCGGCTTTTTTCTTTTTGCTTATGTGGTGCTAAGGAATCGAACCCAGGGCCTCATGCATGCAAGGCAAGCGCTCTACCACTGAACCACCTTCCCAGCCCCTGTCCTGCTTGTTTGTGCCCAAGGACAACACTCTACCATTTGAGCCATAGTTCCACATTCGGCTCTTTGGTAGTTAATTGGAGATAAGAGTGCCTGAGAGGGGCTGGGAAGGTAGCTCAGTGGTAGAGTGCTTGCCTTGCATGCATGAGGCCCTGGGTTCGATTCCTCAGCGTCACATAAGAAAAAAGCCGGAAGTGGCGCTGTGGCTCAAGTGGTAGAGTGCTAGCCTTGAGCTGAAGAGCTGAGGGAAAGTGCCCAGACCCAGAGTTCACGCCCCATGACCAGACCCCCCCCCAAAAAAAAAAATGCCTGAGATTTTCTTGTTCAGGCTTGCTTTGAACTATGATTCTAAGATCTCAGCCTCCTGAGTAACTAGTATTACAGGTGTGAACCACTGGCACTGTTACTATTTTATACCAAGAATTAAGTTTCTGTTATTGCCAGCATATCATACTGAATTATTATTACCTGGTAATTACTTTCTATCTTTCACTGTTTTTACCAGGAAGAAGCATGGTCAAAGAAACTTGGTTAGCTGAGCATGGTGGTTCATGCTTGTAACCTTAGTTCTAGGAAGGAACAGAGGTTGAAAGGATCTTAGCTCAACGCTAGCCTAGGCAAAAAGTTGTCAAGGCTCCATTTCACCAGATAGCTGGGTGTAGTGCGCATGTCTGTCATCTCAGATGCACAGGAAATATAAATAAGAAGATTATGGTCCAACCTGGCCCAAGCAAAAATATGAGACCTTATTCCAAAAGAATAACTAATACAAAAAAGGCCTGGGGGTGTGGCTCAAATGTAGAGCCTAGCAGTGTAAAGCCCTAAATTCAACCCACAGTACCACCAAAAAATATTTAAAAAGAAACATAATAAAAAGATAAAATGACCTTCCAGGAGGGAAAGCTGAGAAATGGCTAGAAAGAAAATTCATTTGGTTTAGTTCTCAATCTCATCCACTTCACCATGTATTTTTCCTGAAGCATCCCTAACCATAGAACATTGTCAAGTCTTAACCACAGCCAAGGAGACTGACGTCAGGCAAAACCTTAAAGGAGGGAAGATGCCGGAAGATCATGCCTGTAGTTCTAGTCACTCAGGAGGTCGAGATCTGAGGATCACAGTTTAAAGCAAGCCCAGGTAGGAAAATGAAACTCTTGCCGGGCGCTGGTGGCTCACGCCTGTAATCCTAGCTACTCAGGAGGCTGAGATCTGAGGATCGCAGTTCAAAGACAGCCTGGGCAGGAGAGACTGTGAGACTCCTATCTCCAATAAACCACCAGAAAACCGAAAGTGGCGCTGTAGCTCAAGTGGTAGAGCGCTCGCCTCGAGCTGAAGAGCTAGGGGACAGCGCTCAGGCCCAGAGTTCAAGCCCCACGACCGACCAAAAAAAAAAAAAAGAAAATGAAACTCTTATCTCCTTTGCCAGCAAAAAACTGTAAGTGTAGACTTATGTCTCAAGTAAATAGAGCTTTGAGCAAAAAAGTCAATGATAGCATGAGACCCTGAGTTTAAGCCCTAGTGCTAGCACACACACACACACACACACACACACACACACAAAGAAACAAAACAACCCCCCCCCAAAAAAAAAAACAAGACAAAACAAAACTTTTTTGTTGAATAGATCTCACTCTGCAGCTGGCCTCAGTGTTGCTATTTAGCCCAGACTGGCTTCAGATTCACAATCTTACTACCTCAGACTCTCAAGTGCTAGGATTATAGATGTGCATTAAGACTTCTAGCCAATGGGGCTGGGAAGTTGGCTCAGTGGTAGAGCGCTTGCCTTGCATGCCTGAGGCCCTGGGTTCGATTCCTTAGCACCACATAAGCAAAAAGAAAAAAGCCGTAAGTGGCGCTGTGGCTTAAGTGGTAGAG
>NW_012267219.1:1528192-1540039 GCF_000151885.1 Dipodomys ordii
AAAAAAAAAAAATACATAACCAAAAAGTGTTTAGAACTGGGCAGTGGTGGCTAATGCCTGTAATCCTAGTTACTCAGGAGCCGAGATCTGACAATAATGGTTTGAAATTAGCTCAGGCAATAAAGTCTGTGAGACTCTAATCTATAATTAACTACTAAAAAAGAAGAAAGTTCAAGACAGTGCCCAGGCACTGAGTTCAAGCCTCAAGACGGATGATGGGGGAGTAGGTGGGGAGGGGAATAACACACACACACACACACACACACACACACACGTACGTATTTTAGGGCGATGACTGTGGCTCATGACTGTAATTCTAGCTACTCAGGAAGCTGAGAGTTTAGGATTATGGTTCAAAGCCAACCCAAACAGGAAAGTCCATGAGACTCTTATCTCCATAACCAGCAAAAAGATGGAAACGGCTCAAGTAGTAGAGTACCAGCTTTGAACAAAAAAGTTAAACAACAGTATAAGGTCCTTAGTTCAAGCCTAATTAGTGCTAGCACAGGCACAAAAAGTGAGGCCAGCTCCCTGGTAGAGAACATGCTTAGCATACATGAAGTTCTGGGTTAGCACCACATACACACACACAAAAGTTTGGAAACCACTACTATCAGGTGCAAAGCATAGTCTATAAACTCAGATATACATGTAGACAGGATTTTCTGCGATAATGATAACTTCACTATCATCTACATTTAAAGGAAGACTACTCTAGAACTGGAAAATAAGCCCACCCAGGAGTCTGGCATAATAAAGGTAGGAAATGAAATTTATGTGGATCCCAGGGGCTCACCCTGTCCCATACCTGTCTTGGGTAGTGTCACCTCTTCTACATTGGGAACTGGAGAGGGCTCATCCATGTCCTTTGTCAGGTCTTCTTGTTCCTCTTCTCTGTGGCCACGCTTTGACTTGGTATAAGGTGTTGAAGGACTGGTGAGAAAACAAAGTAAAAGAAAACCCTGTCAGAGCTGGGAAGGTGGCTCAGTGGTAGAGCGCTTGCCTTGCATGCATGAGGCACTCAATTTGATTCCTCAGCACCACATAAGCAGAAAAAGCCAGAAGTGGTGCTATGTCTCAAGTGGTAAAGAGCTATCCTTGAGCTGAAGAGCTGAGGGACAGCGCCCAGGCCCAGAGTTCAGGCCCCACAACCGGACCCAAAAAGAAAAAGAGTCTCATATGGGGATGTTTCTACCCAGGCTGGCTTGAAACTGTGAGCTACCTGGCACCAGCTATCCCTGAACTCCTTTTGCTCAAGGCTAATGTTCTACTTGAGCTATAGCTCCACTTCTGGCTTTCTGGTAGTTTATTGGACATAAGAGTCTCATGGGACCCAACCCTCATGGTGGCTCGTACCTGTAATCCTAGCTACTCGGGAGGCTGAGATCTGAGGATCGAGGTTCAAAGCCAGCCTGAGCAGGAAAGTCCATGAGACTCTCATCTCCAAATAAACCACCAGAGGCACTGTGGCTCAAGTGATAGAGCCTTGGGCTGAAGAGCTGTGGGACAGCACCTAGCCCAGAGTTCAAGCTCCACAACCGACAAAAAAAAAGTCTCATGGACTTTCCTGCCAGGGCTGGCTTTGAACTGTGATCCTCGGATCTCAGCCTCCTGAGAAGCTAAGATTATAGACATGGACTACGGGTACCTGGCGTCATTTACATTTTAGTCCAAGCCACTGGCTATGCTAGGGCTAGGTATATTTTAGATAACAGTCATGGGATCAAAAGCTTTACTCTTAAGATAATTAAGGCTGTACTTTCTTTTCTTCTTCTAGGTCCCAAGACCAGGACCTGAATTTGGTACTTGCAGCTCCTTTTGCTCATTGGTTAGAGCTCTACCAACTGAGCCATGCCTCCAACCCTAAAGCTGTACTCTTAAAATCATTTGAAGCCTTAGAGCAAATAATTGTGTTACACAGAAGAGCGTGTTGTTTTGGGTTGTTTTTTTTTTTTGTTGGTCGTGGGGTTTGAACTCTGGGCCTGGGCGCTGTCCCTCAGCTCTTAGCTCAAGGCTAGCACTCTATAACTTGAGCCACAGCGCCACTTCTGATTTTCTGGTGGTTTATTTAAGATAAGAGTCTCATGGACTTTCTGTGCAGGCTGGCTTTGAACTTCAATCCTCAGATCTCATCCTCCTAAGTAGCTAGGATTACAGGGGTGAGCCACAAATGCCCGGCTAAGAACATGTTTAACATCATCTTTGGACAAACCTAAAGAACATGCATCTAAGTTCTGGGCTGAAGCTGCCTAAAGGTAGCCATTGTGGCACTGTCAGCTAAGTAACTGGATTAATGAAGCCAAAGATACATTTGCTAAACTTTGTTGCTAGATCAACAAAGGAAAATAGGAAAAGGAGGGAGGGAGAAAATCATGAGTAAAAATCTTCTTACATCTCTGGAGTCTTGGACTTGTTCTTGCCATTAAAGAATTCAGGTAGAGCCCTCCGTTCAATGGCATGAACGCTGTAACAGAAACCAAAATGGGTTTAAGAGAAGGTGTTGGAAGAAAAGTTTAAAAGATGGGGTAGACAAACAGCTCAAACTGTAGGAAGGAATTGGAAACTTGTGGAAAACTTTCCATTAAGGCTGCAGGACTCAAAGAGACCAGGAGCTCTTCTAAAAAGGAAATGTGCTTTGGTCTATCTTGTTAAAGAAGAAATAACTTATTTGGAGGAGGCAGGAGAAACAACCCACTGACCCCTACAAATGGTGAAGTAAGGGATTGAATGAAAAGTTGGAATAATACCTGTTGTAGTCAAACCAGGCAGCGTAGCTGGGAATGATGATGTGGTGGGTCTGCTCAGTCACATTGTCCTCATGCAAGTCTGGATTCTTGGTCTGTTCCCCCTTGTTCCCCGTACTGCTTTCATCCTCATCCTATGAGTATGGAGGCTGCTGGACACTCAGCATTCCCATTTCCCCTCTAGCAACCCCTTTCTTTTCCTATACCCCAGGAATGTGGACAATAATGATAGGTGATAGGGAAGAGCACTGTGGGTGTAGGATTCTGAAGGGATCAGAGTTTGGAGCAACAACTAGAATTAGTCTATGATAGGAAAGTCTGGGCAGAAGAAACTTTACAAACATAAGTCAGAATCACAGAAAGAGATAGGGACTCTCTAAACTGGCTCCACCTTGCCCGTGGTCTCCATGCTTTCATCCTCCTGTTCATCTGAAAGATAAAGACAAGACATGATACTGGAACCTCCTAGGACACAGAAGAGCCCTACTAGAAAGTGTCAGTCTAGGGGAAAATGCAAGCTGAGCCCTCCCAAAGCCTCTGGGGCTGCCCGCCTTGCCTGAGGCTCCCTGACTTACCCAGGTCAGTCATGGTGCCTCCTTTGACTGGAGCTGACTCTGAATCCTTCTTAGTGTTGACTGCCAGAATAAAAAGCCATTTTATCAGACATGTTCTGTCAACAGCATTCACCTTTCTGCTGTTAGCAGTTCTATAGATATCCTTTCTCTAAACAATTTTCTCTATCTGACCACAAAATATATTTAAATCCGACTAGACACAATCATTTTAGGGCTTGAACTTTACCTGCAACTTTACCTGCTTCCCAACAAAAGATTCACTTAACTTCTTTTTCTATGTCTACTCCTAAGTCATTGTCTTTGATAGATCTTTATCCCCATCTATGTGTCTACAAAATCCTAATGGACTGAGTATGAGTCTTAAACAACTTATTCTGTAGGAAGTAGTTAGACAAAAAAAAATTTATTTTACTTTTTTTCTTCAATGTCAGGGACTGAATGCAGGACCTTACACATGTGATGCAAGACTCTACCACTAAGCAACATCACAAACTAGATCTTAAGCATTTTTGAAATCAGAAGACACTTTCTTCAACTGCATCAAACACAAAAGATCAGGTTAAAAAAAAAAAAAACAAAAACAGATAAAGGAGGGACAACCCCTTGAACCTCATCCCTTAAACATTCCGGGAGTATTGGGCACAGATTGCCAACAGGTATAGTACAGCAACAGCCTCCAAACAGGGTTTTGTTGGTTTATTTATTTTGTCAGTTGTGGGGCTTGAAATCAGGGCCTGGGCACTGTCTCTGAACTCTTTTACTCAAGGCTACTGCTCTATTACTTTGAGCGACAACCCTGTTTCTGTTTTTTTTTGGCGGATGTGGGGCCTGAACTCTGGGCCTGAGTGCTGTCCCTCAGCTCTTCAGCTCAACCCTAGCACTCTACCACTTGAGCCATAGCACCACTTCCGGTTTTTTCTGCTTTATGTGGTGCTGAGGAATCAAACCCAGGGCCTTATGCATGTAAGGCAAGCACTCTAACACTGAGCCACCTTCCCAGCCCTTGCTTCTGGTTTTTGAGTGGTGAATTGGAGATAAGAGTCTAAAGGACTTTCTTGCCCAAGCTGGCTTTGAACTTTGATCCTTAGATCTCAGCCTCCTTCGTAGGATTACAGCAGTGAGCCATCAGTGCCTGGCCAAATGGAAGACAAAAAGATAAACTCACCTGGGTACCTGTGGCTCACACCTGTAATCCTAACTACTCAGAAGGCTGAGATCTGAGGATCACAGTTCAAAGCCAGCTGGGGCAGGAACGTCAGTGAGACTCTTATCTCCAATTAACCACCAGCAAACCAGAAGTGGCACTGTGGCTCAAGAGGCAGAGTGCTAGCCTTGAGCTGAAGAGCTGAGGGACAGTGCTCAGGCCCAGACTTCAAACCCCACAGCTAACCACACACACAAAAAGATAAACTTTTGGAATATAAGAAGAAACTATGAGAAGTTCTCTTCATATTATCCTTTATATTTACCAGTTTTTAGATAGTTTTCATGTGCTTTATAATCATCCTAAAGTAGTGATTTAGCATAGTACATGTATACAAGTTGGGTTCTTTCTTTTTTTTTTCTTTGGCCAGTCCTGGGGCTTGAACTCAGGGCCTGGGCACTGTCCTTGGACTTCTTTTTTGCTCAAGGCTAGCACTCTAGCACTGGAGTCACAGCTCTACTTCCAGCTTCTTCTATTTATGTGGTTTATGTGGTACTGAGGAATCAAACCCAGGGCTTCATGAATGCCAGACAAGCACTCTACCACTTAATCCACATTCTCAGCCCTCAAATATATTTTATAGTCAAAAATATATAACCAAAGCCAGGAGATGGTGGCTCATGCCTGTAATCCTAGCTACTCAAGAGGCTGAGATCTGAGGATCGCAGTTCAAAGCCAGCCCGGGCAAGAAAGACTGTGAGACTCCTATTTCTAATAAACCACTAGAAAGCCGGAAGCAGTGCTGTGGCTCAAGTGGTAGAGTGCTAGCCTTGAGCTGAAGAGCGCAGGGACAGTGCCCAGGCCTAGAGTTCAAGCCCCACGACCAACCAAAAAAAAAAAAAAATACATAACCAAAAAGTGTTTAGAACTGGGCAGTGGTGGCTAATGCCTGTAATCCTAGTTACTCAGGAGCCGAGATCTGACAATAATGGTTTGAAATTAGCTCAGGCAATAAAGTCTGTGAGACTCTAATCTATAATTAACTACTAAAAAAGAAGAAAGTTCAAGACAGTGCCCAGGCACTGAGTTCAAGCCTCAAGACGGATGATGGGGGAGTAGGTGGGGAGGGGAATAACACACACACACACACACACACACACACACACGTACGTATTTTAGGGCGATGACTGTGGCTCATGACTGTAATTCTAGCTACTCAGGAAGCTGAGAGTTTAGGATTATGGTTCAAAGCCAACCCAAACAGGAAAGTCCATGAGACTCTTATCTCCATAACCAGCAAAAAGATGGAAACGGCTCAAGTAGTAGAGTACCAGCTTTGAACAAAAAAGTTAAACAACAGTATAAGGTCCTTAGTTCAAGCCTAATTAGTGCTAGCACAGGCACAAAAAGTGAGGCCAGCTCCCTGGTAGAGAACATGCTTAGCATACATGAAGTTCTGGGTTAGCACCACATACACACACACAAAAGTTTGGAAACCACTACTATCAGGTGCAAAGCATAGTCTATAAACTCAGATATACATGTAGACAGGATTTTCTGCGATAATGATAACTTCACTATCATCTACATTTAAAGGAAGACTACTCTAGAACTGGAAAATAAGCCCACCCAGGAGTCTGGCATAATAAAGGTAGGAAATGAAATTTATGTGGATCCCAGGGGCTCACCCTGTCCCATACCTGTCTTGGGTAGTGTCACCTCTTCTACATTGGGAACTGGAGAGGGCTCATCCATGTCCTTTGTCAGGTCTTCTTGTTCCTCTTCTCTGTGGCCACGCTTTGACTTGGTATAAGGTGTTGAAGGACTGGTGAGAAAACAAAGTAAAAGAAAACCCTGTCAGAGCTGGGAAGGTGGCTCAGTGGTAGAGCGCTTGCCTTGCATGCATGAGGCACTCAATTTGATTCCTCAGCACCACATAAGCAGAAAAAGCCAGAAGTGGTGCTATGTCTCAAGTGGTAAAGAGCTATCCTTGAGCTGAAGAGCTGAGGGACAGCGCCCAGGCCCAGAGTTCAGGCCCCCTGACTGGCAGGAAAAAAAAAAATAACCCTGTCATCTTTGCACAGTTATCCTTGAGCCCTGGAAGTTGGGGTTCAAGGAAAGGGAAGTCAGAATCCCAAGTATAGAACAAAGCGTACAAAGAAACTAGTAACTACACAGTAATGGGAGGCAGCAAAGGCTTTTCATTTAGTGATTCGACATTCTTTTAGTGGCTGGGACTAGAGCTAAAAATGAGGAAGTTCATTCTTCTCAGGACACCTGGCACACTGGGATCAGGGCCTGCTGCTTATGGAAAGATTATCTGTCCTTCTTTGGGGTTGGAAGCATGGTTCAGTTGGTAGAGTGCTAGCTAATGAGTGAAAGTGTCAGGTTCTGAGTTTGAGTCCTGGTCTGACCAAAAAGAAAAAAAAATTATCTGTCTTTCCATTGACATGAAGTGGGGAGAACAGTAAATATGGGGCAGTTAGGGGTTTGCATACCCTTTCTTAGCATTCTTCTTCTTAGCTTCTGGGGTTGGGGAGGGAGAAGGGGAGCGCTTCCTCTTCTTATAATTCCCCCCCTTCTTGTCCCGTCGATCAGAATCTGGGCTGTTTACCTGTAAGATGAAGAATTGGGACAAATGTCAGCGTATACGCTGCAGTGAAGACTTGTCCTGAGTCTTTTGCTAAGGACTCTAGAAAGAAAAAACAGGATTTTTTACCTCATCTGTCAATGTCTTAGCTGAAATCTTCTTTCGGCGGGAGACAGGGTTTTTGTCATCATTTACTTCATAGTCTTCCTCATTCATCCATTCATTGAAGGTATCTGTGTCTAGAATCCATTTGGCATGAACCTAACGTACAAAAGCAGACCATAGTGGTGAGACTCTACAAGCTATGTCTTTTTGTTTTTGTTTTTTGTCAGTCCTGGGCCTTGAACTCAGGGCCTGGGCACTCTCCCTGCTTTTGCTCAAGGCTAGCATTCTACCACTTGAGCCACAGTGCTACTTCCCAGTTTTCTGTGTATGTGGTACTGAGGAATCGAATCCAGGGCTTCATGCATGTTAGGCATGCACTCTATCACTAAGCCACATCCCCAGCCTCTATGTCTTTTGTTTTGTTTTGTTTTTTTGCCAGTCCTGGGGCTTGAACTCAGGACTTAGTCACTATCCCTGAGTTTCTTTTTGCTCAAGGCTAGCACTCTACCACTTGAGCCACAGCACCATTTCTGGCTTTTTCTTTTTATGTGGTACTGAGGAATAGAACCCAGGGTTTCATGCATGTTAGGCAAGCACTCTACCACTGAGCCACCTTCAGCCCTCTATGTCATTTTAACAAAAAAAGCACAAGGCACAGAGTCTTTATATCACTTCCAGAGTACTTTGGTCCTGGCATTCTTCCTGGGGCAAGGAGTACAAGAAAATCTTACCTGGGCTGGGAAGGTGGCTCAGTGTTACAGTGCTTGCCTTGCATGCATGAGGCCCTGGGTTTGATTGCTCAATACCACATAAGCAAAAAATAAAAAAAGCTGGAAGTGGTGCTATGGCTCAAGTGGTAGAGTGCTAGCCTTGAGCTGAAGAGCTGACAGACAGTGCCCAGGCCCAGAGTTCAGGCCCCATGACTGACAAACAAAAAGAAAAAAGAAAAATAGAAAATCTCACCTTCCAGCCGGGCGCTGGTGGCTCATGCCTGTAATCCTAGCTACTCAGGAGGCTGAGATCTGAGGATCGCAGTTCAAAGCCAGCCCGGGCAGGAAAGACCGTGAGACTCCTATCTCCAATAAACCACCAGAAAACCAGAAGTGGCGCTGTAGCTCAAGTGGTAGAGCGCTTGCCTTGAGCTGAAGAGCTGAGGGACAGCGCCCAGGCCCAGAGTTCAAGCCCCATGACCGACAAAAATTAAAAAAAAAAAAAAAGAAAAGAAAATCTCACCTTCCTAGGCTTCTCAGGAGTAGGAGCATCTTCTACAGAAGCTTCAATTTCACTGGCGGGGATCCAAGTATCATAACTGTCAGAAAAAAATGGGTACCCAACAGAATCAATGGGCTGGAGTTAGGGAAATGTAAAGTGAAGATCTTTCCATTATTTGTTTTAGATATTTTTATATGTGTGTGCTGATCCTGCGGCCTGAACTTAGGGCCTAGGAGTTGTCCATGAGGTGTTTTGCTCAAGGCTAGTACTCTACCACTTGAACCACAGCTCCACTACCAGCTTTTAGACAGTTAATTGGAGATAAGAGTCTCATGGACTTTCCTGACCTGGCTAGCTTCAAACAATGATACTCAGATCATAGCCACCTGAGTAGGTAGGATTACAGGTATGAGACATTTGTGTCTGGTGCTCCCCATTCCCCCCCACTCTTTTGCCAGTCCTGGGACTTGAACTCAGGGCCTGGTCACTATCCTTGAGCTTCTTTTTGCTCATGGCTAGCATTCTACCACTTAAGCCACAGCACCACTTCCAGCTTTTTCTGTTTATATGGTACTGAGAATTGAACCCAGGGTTTAATGCATGCTAGGTAAACACGCAACCACTAAGCCACATTCTTTCCAGCCCCATGGCTCTCTTTCATTTATATTTTTTAGTAGTGCTAAGGATGAACCTAGAGCCTGTACATGTTAAGCACTCTACCAATGAATTATATCCAGTCCTACTTTTCCAATTCAGAAAAAGAAATATGCTAATGGGCTATTATGTTAAGATTATTTTAACTGTAAAACAATAAAACTCGCTGGGCGCCGGTGGCTCATGTCTGTAATCCTACTCAGGAGGCTGAGATCTAAGGATCACGGTTCAAAGCCAGCCTGGGCAGGAAAGTCCGTGAGACTCTTATCTCCAATAAACCACTAGAAAAAAGTGGCGCTGTGGCTCAAGCGATAGAGTGCTAGCCTTAAGCTGAAGAGCTGAGGGACAGCACTCAGGCCCAGAGTTCAGGCCCCACGACCGGACCCAAGAGAAAAAAAAAAATTATGTGCATAATTTCCCTGGTAATTTTTTTGGCCAGTCTTGGGGCTTGAACTCTGGGCCTGAGCCCTGTCCCTGAGCTTCTTTTACTTAGGGCTATCATTCTACCACTTGAGCTACAGTGCCACTTCTGGCTTTTTCTGTATATGTAGTAGTGAGGAATTGAATTCAGGGCTTCATGCATGCTAGGCAGACACTCTACCACTAAGACACATTACCAGCTCAAAAGAATTCTGATTTTGCTGGGCACCGGTGGCTCATGCCTATTATCTTAGCTGAGATCTGAGAATCACAGTTCAAAGCCAGCCTGGGCAGGAAAGGCCATGAAATTCTTATCTCCAACTTAATCACCAGAAAATAGGAAGTGGCTCAAGTGGTAGAGCACTTGCCTTGCATGCATGACGCCCTGGGTTCAATTCCTCAGCACCACATAAGCAAAAAGAAAAAAAGCTGGAAGTTGTGCTGTGGCTCAAGTGGTAGAGCGCTAGCCTTGAGCTGAAGATCTGAGGGACAGCGCCCAGGCCCAGAGTTCAAGCTCCAGGAATGACCAAAGAAAAAATTCTGTTTTTTTTTTTTTGGGGGGGGGTCAGTCCTGGAGCTTGAACTCAGGGCCTGGGTGTGGTCTCTGAGTGCTTTCACTCAGGGGTAGCACTCTACCACTTTGAGCCACAGCACCATTTGTGAGACTCTTATCTCCAATAAACTACTAAAGAAGCCCCAGAAATGGAGCTGTTGCTAAAGTGGTAGAATGCTAGCTTTGAACAAAAAAAACTCAGGGACGCACCCAAGACCATTCAAGCCCCAGGACTGGCACACACACAAAAAATTTTTTAATACTATTTTAACATTTACTTATCCAGAAGTTATACCTGAGGTTGGGAACATTATCAAATTTGAAGCCAGCTTGAACTACAGAGCTAGACCCTGTCTCAGAAATAAACTAGGCAGGGCTGGGAAGGTGGCTCAGTGGTAGAGCACTTGCCTTGCATGCTCGAGGCACTGGGTTCAATTCCTCAGCACCACATAAGAAAAAAGCCGGAAGTGGCACTGTGGCTCAAGTGGTAGAGTGCTAGCCTTGAGCTGAAGAGCTGAGGGATAGCGCCTGGCCCAGAGTTCAGGCCCCACGACCGGACCCCCCCCCCAAAAAAAAAAAAGAAAAAAAAAAAGAAATAAACTAGGCACTAGTGGCTCATGCCTGTAATCCAAGCAACCTAGATAGGCAGAGATCTGAGGATCAAAATTTGAAGCCAGCCAGGACAAGAAAGTTCATGAGAATTATCTCCAATTAACTAGAAGTAGAGATGTAGTTCAAGTGGTAAAACACCAGCCTTGAGTGAAAAGCCAAAAAAGAGCACTAGGCCCTGAGTTCAAGCCCCAATCCTGGCACTAAATAATAAAATATCTCTCTTGCACACACACTTACATATGCACGCACAACTGGGATGGCCATTTCACATTTAAAACCTCAATCCTTCAACCTAAACTTTGTCTAATAGAGTCTAAATCTCGAACAGGAGAGAGAATTCATGTAATAGGTGGAAGAACAAATTAAATGACCTAAAAGTAACTCCAACAGTGTCTTCTTGCTCTGCTAGATGTTTTAGGGCTTCTGACTGTAGCACTTGTATTTAAAACATGCCCTAGGAACCCAGCCTCACCTGTCAGGATAGTAGCCCCAGTGCAGAAGAACTTGTTTATCCCTCTTCATGACTGGTCGTACCCATTCTTCTGGGGATAGAGACAGAGAAGGAAGAGATAAGCTAAAGAGGAATAAAAATAAATAAATAACTCAACAAAAATCTTAACTAAGCACTCTCCCACTGCAGCAGGGGACTTGAGAATAGGAACTAAGATGGAAAGAGGATTCAGAGTTGAAAGGAGAAAGAAGCCCAGGCACAACATGGTGATTACTCTTCTGCCTCCTAGGCCAAGCCATTCACCGCAGTAGCAGGAAGATCCAGTTCTCACCTTCTTCTAGGTTCCCTGGGACAGGATGCACAACATGGGAGGCATTATTCTTATCCTCAGTGACTGTTCCCTGGATAGTGCAAGGAGAATCAGGTTAATATAATCCCCTTTAAATTACACTTGGGGATAAACTAAAGTAAAATATAACCACAGCTCTACCTTTTTAACCACATTCTGCTAGAATGGTTACATTTTCTCTCAGCACACACAGCTGAGATTGTGATAATAATGGAAATAAATCAAAGATTTAAACTTTCTGGGGTTGGAGACATGGCTCAGTTGCCATGGGCAAAAGTATCAGGTACTGAGTTTGAGTCCCAGTCTCAGACCAAAAAAGAATGGAGCATTCCTACAGATAATTCTCTGGATATGGTAAATTTAAAGCCAATTAAAAATATCTATGACATCTATTAGTTATTATAAAGTTTCAAACAGCAAAGAATTTTTTTTTTTTTT
>NW_012267219.1:1542730-1544169 GCF_000151885.1 Dipodomys ordii
GGGATAGGGAAGGGACGGGCGGGGGCGCCGTTCTTCTCGCCGCACTTCGCACCGACCTAGAAGCATTTTCCGTTTTTTTCCCTCCCCCTTGCCTCAACCAGGAGCGGGGGATCCCGCTAGCCGATCGCCGGAAGAGCCCCGAGTGGCCCGCGCCTTGGCCACGTCCCTGACCCCGCGGAAGAGCTCCCCGGCCCCGGCGCCCGGCCGCGCCTCCCTCCCGTCCGTCCCCGGAGGCCCCTCTGGTCACCCCCGCCCCGGCGTCCCTCTTGGCTCCTCCACCCCCGAGCGACCAGCCTCGCTCCCCCGGCAGGCTTTGCCGCCACCTCTGCGTGGCTTGGCGCTGCGGGAGACCCCGACCGACCCCAGGGCTGCCCAGTCACCCGACCCCCGGCTTTGAGTGAAGGGTGGGAGCCCCGCGGTGCGCGCCGGGCCCGGGGCCGCCCCCCGCCCCCGCGCGCCTGCCGCGGTCGCAGTGCCGACCCTTTCTGTAAGCGCGCGGCGGAACGTGGTTTTGGAAGTCACGGTGGCCGAGTGGTTAAGGCGTTGGACTCGAAATCCAATGGGGTTTCCCCGCACAGGTTCGAATCCTGTTCGTGACGACTGGCATTTCTTTTTTATCAGTTTGCGGGGTTTTTGTTTTTTTTTGGTTTTTTAACTCCCCCCCCCCCTCCACGTTGGACGGGAACCTCCTCACATTCATCTTTTCTGAAGCCACCTCCTGGAGGTAATCTCTAGAGGCCAAGTGATGCATTGTCACTGTCTGGGCTGCTAGGGTGCGAGGCGCTCTCCACATTGTGTACAGTCGGCCTTGTTAGCAGAGCTCGCCGCACGTTTGCCTTTTGAGGTGTAAGAGAATTGAGCAATGTCAAACCTGGAGTTTGTAGAACACTTCTGAATTTCCTGACAAGAAGTCACAACTTGTAAGTCTGATGACACTGAAGACAGAGGAGACGAGACAGGGCATTCTGCTAAACGAGTTCCCTAAATATCACAAAGCTATTTAAGCTTAACCACCACACGCTAGCCAGAGCCAGGATGTGGGAAGATAGTGTGCTTTGTGTGTGTGTGCGCGCGCGTGCGTGCGTGCGTGTGCGCACCGTGCGCTCTGGTCCTGGAGGTTGAACTCAGGGTCGGCACTATCCCAGTTTTGCTCAAGGCTGTCACTCTACCACTTGAACCACAGCTCCACTTCTGCTTTTGGGTGGTTAATTAGAGATAAGTCTTAACAGACTTGTCTGCCTGGGTTGGCTCTGAACCATAAGCCCTCTGAATAGCTAGGATTATAGGCTTGAGCCACAGCACCTGGCTACCTGGGGTTTTTTTGTTTTGTTTTATTTTTTTTAATTTTATTTTATTTGTGAACATACTGTACAGAGGGGTTACAATTGCATGGGCAGGATAATGCGTACATTTCTTACCAAGCATTGCAGCCTCCTCCT
>NW_012267219.1:1544219-1548038 GCF_000151885.1 Dipodomys ordii
GGGCTGGCTTTGAACCGCGATCCTCAGATCTCAGCCTCCTGAGTAGCTAGGATTACAGGCGTGAGCCACCAGCGCCCAGCACAAACAGCAAAGAATTTATCTGAAATTAGCTATCTCTAGCTCAGTGGAAGTAGATGTTATTCCCCTACCACAAGCTGATGTAGCCTTTTCTTTTTGGTCCCAGATGGGGACTTGAACTCAGTACCTGCTGCTTTCGTTCATTGGCTAGCACTCTACCAAATGAGTCACATCTCCAACCCCACCGAGGTAGCCTTTAGTAACAGTGATCCAAATCTGCCAGAACTGGGAAATAGGAGAAGCAGAACAGAACAAGAGAGACTCAAGGTTTTAACTTTGCTAAATACAAAGAGCTACTTGTACAGTAGAAAAATGTCATGCTTTAGAATTTCTTCTAGGTATTGAAAATCATGGAGTTTTGGAAACCTCTTCTGATCTACCTACTTACCTGGTGTCTCTTGATAATATCCTTTAATTTCCCTAGCAGTTTGGGCTCAATTTCTGGGCACAAAAAAATGTTAGGTCGAGACAGGCAATTATTCTGTGGGAAGAAACAGATGAGATACGGTCATGTGGATGGAGTGTTTTGACTCTCACTAAGGGAAGGAAGATAGACAGGTATTACCTGAACCAGTGACTTTTCAATGGTCATGAACATTTCCACATTGCGGTCCATGCGTGATGGGTTTTGGAAATCGTAACGTCTCCTTGTAAAGAAATAATAAATTTAATGAATAATCAGGAGGCAGTGACTTCTCTTTTTCTTGTTTGTTTGTCCTTTGAGAGAGGGTCTCAACAAGTATTCCAAGCTATTTTTTTTTCTTTTTGTTCAATATGGGGCTTGAACTCTGGGCCTGGGCGCGGTCCCTGAGCTCTTTAGCTCAAGACAAGTGCTCTACCACTTGAGCCACACTGCCACTTCTGGTGTTCTAGTAGTTAATTAGAGATAAGAGTGTCACAAACTTTCCTGCCTGGGCTGGCTTCAAACCATGGCTTGAGTGACCAGCGCCTGGCTTCCAGGCTAGTTTTTTTTTTTTTTTTGGGGGGGAGGGGTCATGGGGCATAAACTCTGGGCCTGGATGCTGTCCTTCAGCTTTTCAACTCTAGGCAATCGCTCTACCACTTGAGCCACACCATTACTTCCTGTTTTCTGGTGGTTAACTGAAGATAAGAGTCTCATGGACTTTCCTGCCTGGAATGGCTTTGAACCTTGATCTCAGCCTCCTGAATACTTAGGATTACAGGTGTGAGCCACCAATGCTCAGCTATTCCAAACTATTCTTAAACTCTTACTTCTTCTGCCTCAGCCTCCTGAGGACTGAGATTATAAGGCTATGATTTCTTTCTTTCTTTCTTTTTTGTCAGTCATGGTGCTTGAACTCTGGGCCTGGGTGCTATTATCCCTGAGTTCTTTTGCTCAAGGCTAACACTCTACCACTCTGAGCCACAATGCCATGTCTGGTTTTCTAGTTGTTAACTAGAGATAAGATTCTTAGGGACACTCCTGCCCAGGCAGGCTTTGAACTACAATCCTCAGATCTCAGTCTTCTGAGTAGCTAGGATTATAGGTATGAGCCAGCAGCACCTGGCTTGGCTGTGATTTCTTCTTTTTTTCTTTTGCCAGTCCTGGGGCTTGAACTCAGGACCTGGGCTTTCTAGCACTTGAGCCACAGCACCACCTCTGGCTTTTTCTGTTTATGTGGTTCTAAGGATCAAACCCAGGGTTTCATGCATGCTAAGCAAACACTAAGCCACATTCCCAGCCTGGCTGTGATTTCTTAACATGAAAATCTTGCTAAGCACTGGTGGCTTATGCCTATAGTCCTAGCTATGTCATGAAGCTGAGATCTGAAGATCAAGGTTCAAACCCAGCCAGGGCAGAAATGTCCCTAAGACTCATTTCTAATTAACCACCAAAAAAAAAAGTCCTTCTAAATTATATACACTACTTTCATCTTTTTTCCTGCCCAGGATGGCTTCAAACCACAATCCTCAGATCTTAGTTTTCTAAGTAGGTGGGATAAGACGTTTGAGCCACTGGCACCAGTCAAATGAACAAAGTTCATTCATTTTTCGTCAAGATTTTGTGTGTATGTATCAGAAGGAGGCAGATATTTTTCTGATCTAGCAAAGTAAGATACACAGCTTTTTTTCTTTTCTTTTGTGTGTGTGTGTGCCAATACTAGGGCTTGAACTCAGGTCACAGGTGCTGTCCCTTAGCTTTTTCACTCAAGGCTGGTGTCCCACCGCTTGAGCCACACTTACAGCTCTTTGTTTTTTTTTTTTTTTTTTTGGTCCGGTCGTGAGGCCTGAACTCTGGGCCTGGGCGCTGTCCCTCAGCTCTTCAGCTCAAGGATAGCGCACTACCACTTGAGCCACAGTGCCTCTTCCGGCTTTTTCTATTATGTGGTGCTAGGGAATCGAACCCAGGGCCTCATGCATGCAAGGCAAGCGCTCTACCACTGAGCCACCTTCCCAGCCCACTTACAGCTCTTTGGTGATGAATATCTCACAGAGTTTTCTGCCCAGGCTGGCTTTGAACCACAATCCTCAGATCTCAGCCTGTTGGGTAGCTAGGACTAAAGATGTAAGGCCCAGCACCCAGCCAGAAGAATCTTTTTCTTTTTTTCCTTCCTTCCTTCCTTTCTTTTGGTCTGAGATCAGAAGCTGAACTTAGTTTCTGATGCTTTCACTCATATGCTAGTGCTCTACCAACTGAACCATACCTCCAACCCTAAAGGGTTGATTATTTCTTTTCTTTTTTTGCTTTTAGTTTTATTTTTTTCATCAGATGGCATTAGAACTTAAACTCAGGGCTTGGGCACTGTCCTTTAGTTTGTTTTGCTCAAGGTTAACACTCTACCATTTGAGCTACACCTCCATTTTCAGCTTTTTGCTTGTTAACTGAAGGTAAGAGCCTCATGGGCTTTCCTGCCCAAGCTGCTTCAAAGTGTGATCCATAGAGCTCAGCCTCCTGAGTAGCTAGGATTATAGGCATAAGCCACCTGCTATTGGCTTAGAATTTCTACATATATTCTCCCACCCCAGAAAGATCCCAGAGACTCAGAATGGGAAATTCTCTCTAAACTAAATGTAAGAAGCAGAGAGAAAAGGCATCTCACCATCCCTGGTCACTCTTGAATTTGTAGGCAGCTGCAAGAATGTGGCACAGGGAGCCTCCTGCCTTGAAATCTAGGAAACATTTGATCTACAAAATGGAGATGGAAAATATGTGAGTTACATTAAAAATGATTTTATGAAATCCCATGATGAATCCCTCTCAAAGTGAGAAATCTTTTCTTTTTCTTTTTCTTTTTTCCAGTGCTGGGGACAGAACCTAGCACCTTGAACATGATACATAAGTATTCTATCACTAAGCTATCCCTAGACCTGAAACATTTTACCTTGTGGAAGAGGGGGAAAAAAGAAACCAATACTCATAAAGCATCACTTTTTACCAAGTACTTTGCTGGTTACTGTTGCAGAAATCAAGGTAGATCTAGTAATCTCATCTAAAGATCAAAGAACCAACACTCATAAATGCTGCTCAAGATTACTGAGCTAATAAAATGGCAGTGCCAAATTGTATATAAACTTACCCAAATCTAAATCTCATATCAAGTATGTATGGTATATATGTAAGCGCATATCATTTTTTTTCATGGTTCAGGGAATTAAATCCAAGCCCTTATACAAGCTAAGCAAGCACTTATCAGAGCAACATCCAAAGCTTTCTTTAAAAAAAAAAAAATATTTTTTTTTTGGAGGGTCTGGTCATGGGGCCTGAACTCTGGGCCTGGG
>NW_012267219.1:1557308-1564440 GCF_000151885.1 Dipodomys ordii
AATCGAACCCAGGGCCTCAGGCATGCAAGGCAAGCGCTCTACCACTGAGCCACCTTCTCAGCCCTTTCAGCTGTTATTTTATGCTGTTATTTCTTGCAGCACTGCATCTTCTCCAAGTAGAATCCCTAAGAATAGGGGGAGGTCAAAGGCAATTTATAGAGCTTCCTATATATTTGTAAATACCTTGTCGCTGCTCTGGCTGTGCTCTACAGCATCATTCTCATATCCTCGTGTGAGGACTTTCCTGAGGCTGATCTTCCCCTGATGGTCTCGTCACTCTTCTCAAACTGGATCATGGTATTCATGGCCTCATAGTATCTCATATTGTGGCTATGGTCCTATACCACCATTTAAATTCCTGCTGGAACCTATCAGTCTACCACTACCATTCACTGAATTTCACACATAGAATCCCTTAGGATCCCACAAAAAGAAAAATTCAGCCAGGTGCTGGTGGCTCACACCTGAAATCCTACTCAGGAGGCTGAAATCAGAGGAACACAGTTTGAAGCCAGCCAGGGCAGGAAAGTCCATGAAACTCTTACCTCCAATTAACCACAAAAAGCCAGAAGTGGAACTATGGCTCAAGTGGTTGAACACCAATCTTGAGCCAAAAGGCTCAGGGATAGCACCTAGGCTCTGAGTTCAAGCCCCAATACCAGCACAATGAAAAAAAAAAAAAGTCCAGGCACTGGTGGTAGCTCATGCCTGTAATCCTAGCTACTCGGGAGGCTGAGATCTGAGGATCTCAGTTTAAAGCCAGCCCTCACATGAAAGTCCATGAGACTCATCTCTAATTAACCACCAGAAAACCGGAAGTGGCACTGTGGCTCAAGCGGTAGAACATTAGCCTCAAGCTGAAGAGCTGAGGGACAGCGCCCAGGCCCAGAGTTCAAGCCCCACGACCAACCAAAAAAAAAAAAAAAAGAGTCCCTATGAGCCTGAGTTCAAGCCCTGATAGCGGCACAAAACAGAACAACAAAACTAAATGTTTTCCAATAACCTCCCTTTTCTCAAGGATTAGGGCAAGTTTTTGATTCTCAGATCTCAGCCTCCTGAGTACTAGAATTACAGGCATGAGCCAGTGGTGCCAGGCTTCTACTGGCATTCTTTTGGTTTCCTAGTGTAGCTGTTTGGCCTTGTTCCTACTGTTCTCTAAGTCTTCATTCTTACTTCCTCAGTCCCCACCTAAATGTTGGTTCTAGGGATGTTCTGCATTCAATCCTCAGTACCACAAATAAAATAAGGGGAAAAGGGAAGGAGAGGAGGAAAATAAAAAGGAAAATAGGGAGGGAGGGAGGGAAAGAGGAGGAAAGGAAGAAGCCTAGGCATTGTCTTTTAACATTTTCCACTTCAGGCTGGGGCTCTAATGTTTGAGACTTGGTTCTACTCTGGCTTTCTGGTGGTTAAGTAGGATGAGTCTTGGATTTTCTTCCCTGCTGGCTTTGAACTACAATCCTTGGATCTCAGCCTCCTTAGAGCTAGGATTACAGCTATCAGTGCATGCATGGCACATCTAAGTGTTTTAATGTTTATAAATGGGTATGTGGCTTTGTTTCTGTCTGTCTGTCTCTTTCTATCTGTCTCTCTCTGCCAGTCCTGGGGCTTGAACTCAGGGCCTGGCATTGTCCCTGAACTTCTTTGTGCTCAAGACTAATACTCTACCACTTTAAGCCACAGCACTGCTTCTGGCTTTTTCTGTTTATGTGGTACTGAGGAATCAAACCCAGGGCTTTATTCATGCCATGCAAGTACTCTACCACTAAGCCACATTCCCAGCCCATCTTTCCTGTCCTCCTTCCTTCCTGTTTTGTTTTTTTTTTTCAGTCATGGGGCTTGAACTCTGGCCTGGGCATGGTCCCTGTGCTCTTCAGCTCAAGGCTAGTGCTCTACCACTTGAGCCACAGCACCACTTCCAGTTTTCTGGTGGTTAATTGGAGATAAGAGTCTCATGGATGGTCCTGCCCAGGTTGGCTTTGAACTGTGATCCCTCAGATCTCAGCCTCTTGAGTAGCTAGGATTACAGGCATGAGTCACCAGCACCTGGCTCTTTCTTTTTGTTTACAGTAATATTTTAATTCTTCATTCTTAAAATGATAGTGTATTGTTTCTTTGCATCTCCTTTACAAGGCAGTATACACAGATATGAAATATACTGAGATAGTTAATAGGATCTAATATGCTCAGTATTCTCCCTGCCAAATCCCATTTTTTACATGCCTTGGATTTAATATCTGGAATGCTGAGAGCAGAACTGACCAGCAGAGGGCAACTAACAACCATGTTGTAAACAAAAAAAGGACTCCGTGGTTTACAAAATGGAAGAACTATTGAGAGAAGGGAAAGGAGGCAGGCAAGCTCCTTTGGTATTTGATCATCCTTTCCACTCTAAAATGCTTCCCTCATAATTTTGTGAGGCAGAAATTTCCAGCCTTTGTGTACCACGGATGATTTAATATTTTTAGATAAACACAGTGGCAAACCTCAGAAGGCTGAGGCAGGAATATGGTCAATTCAGGGACAACCTGGGTTACATAAGATGACCATCCTTAAACTGGGTGCCAATGGTGCTATTTCTTTTTAACCTTTAATTCTTCCCGATCATCTCCCTTTGAGAGCCAGTGCCTGCTTTCTTTCATGGTTCCTTCTGTCTGTTTACTTTTTAATTATTTTTTGGTCTTGAACTCAAGGGCCTGAGCTCTTTTTGCTCAAAGTTAGCACTCTTCCTTTTTTTGGGGGGGTTACTTGTGGGGCCTGAACTCTGGGCCTGGGCGCTGTCCCTCAGCTCTTCAGCTCAAGGCTGAATCCACAGTGCTACTTCTGGCTTTTTCTGCTTATGTGGTACTGAGGAATTGAACCCAAGGCCACATGCATGCAAGGCAAGCACTTTACCACAGAGCCACCTTCCCAGCCCAAGCACTCTACCACTTTGACCCAAAGCACCACTTCAAGTTTTCTGGCAGCTAATTGGAAATAAGAGTCTCATGTACTTTCCTTCCTGGGCTGGCTTTGAACCAGGATCCTCAGATCTCAACCTCCTGAGTAGCTAGGATTACAGGCTTGTCTCTTCACTTTATAATCAACAAGGAGCTAAAGCCACTATATAGTGATCTTCTCTGCTGCAATCAATTCATTGTGTGTGTGTGTTTTTTTTTTTTTTTTTGGTTGTGGGACTTGAAGACTTGAACTCTGGGCCTGGGCACTGTCCCTCAGCTCTTCAGCTCAAGGCTAGTGCTCTACCACTTGAGCTAGACCACCACTTCCAGTTTTCTGGTGGTTTATTGGAGATTAGTGTCTCACGGCCTTTCTTGCCTGGGCTGGCTTTGAACCTCAAACTTCAGCTCTCAGCCTCCTGAGTAGCTAGGATTACAGGCGTGAGCCACTGGCATCTGACTAATTTCTCAGATCTTAAGTGTTTGAGCCACATCTTTCAGTACATTTTGCTTTAGTTTTTTCACACAGGGCTCACTTTGCCAAGGATTGGCCTAAGGCCTCCATCCCCTTACATCTGCTTTCTGTAGAGAGCTGGAATTACATGAATGTAATTACATGAAAGTATGAACCACACCTAGTTTGTTCCTTGAGATAAGAAATAGGATCTAGGGTAATTTTGTCTGGGCTAGTCTCAAGCTGCTACACTGCTAACTCCACCTCCCTAGTAGCTGAGGTTGTATATGAACCGACTGGGCCCAGCTTTTTTTTTTTCCCCATAGGGGTTGAACTCAGACCTGGGAGCTGTCTCTGAATTTTTATGCCCAAAGACAGTGTTCCACCACTTGAGCCACAGTTCCACTTCTGGCATTTGCTCCTAAGGAGCTAGGATTACAGGCATGAGCCATTGATGCCTGACTCTAAAATTGCTTTTATGTCACTATTTTGTTTATATTTTGTGCTGGTCTGGGGCTTGAACTCAGGGCCTGACCACTGTCCCTGAGATTCTTTTTGCTCTCTTTACCACTTGAACCACAGTTCTACTTCCTGCTTTTTTGGGTAGTTTACTGGAGGTCAGAGTCTCAGACTTTCCTGCCCAGGCTTTCTTTGAACTTCGGATCCTCCTGAGTAGCTAGAATTACAGGCCTATTTTTTTGTTTGTTTTTAAATATGTTAGCTCGGACTAACATTATCCTAGTTACTCAGGCAGGTAAGATCTGGGTTTGAGACTCTCTTACCTCCAATTAAGCAGCAAAGGACCAGAAGAGATGTGGCTCTTCCCAATTCTAAGCCTCAAAAGCTGCTTGGAAGAATTTGGGAGTTCTTATCCTCTTCCAAGTTAATGAGTTGTTCGATATTATAAGGGGCAAAGCAAATCATTACAGGACTTGGGTTTCAGTGATCTTTATCTACAACTGTAAGGATGTTGTCACATTTCTGAATTCCTTCACCGATAATTTGAGCTACACTTAAATAATCCCTTACTTCAAAACCTTATCATGTCTTTTTATTTTGTTCTAAATTACTTGTTATTCACCCAAAGTACTATTTGCTGTCTTCTTTCTCTTCTCTACTATCTGGTATTTGTCCCAAGAATTTTTTTTTTCTTTTTTGGTCAGTCATGGGGCCTGAACTCTGGGCCTGGGCGCTGTCCCTGAGCTCTTCAGCTCAACGCTAATGCTCTGCCACTTGAGCCACAGCACCGCTTCCAGCTTTTCTGGTGGTTAATTGGAGATGAGTCTCATAGACTTTCCTGCCCAGGCTGGCTTAGCACCTCGATCCTCTAATCTCAGCCTCCTGAGTAGCCCATGAATTTCTTGAGTAACTCAGGGCAGATACTTTGAGACAGGGCTCATTCTGGGAGATTGAATCCATCTGGTGTTTTTTTCTTTTCTTTTTTTTGCTTAAGCACATCTTCCAACCAATATTATCCAATTGAAGTTATTACTTTACCCACCCCTCCCCCAAACCTGCTCATCCTATTTAGACAATTCCTGTGTTGTCATCTACATATGCTAGAAAATTCAGTCTTTGGCTCATTTTTTGGCTCCCTTCTCATTGTTTATGTGCAGTGTTTAGGAGCTCTGGAATGACTTTCTGGGTCTAAGTACCAATTCTAATTGTCAACTGTGTGAATTCTGTCTTCTGCATTGCATTAGTTTCTTCAGAGAAAAATTGAGCTGAAATAATTCCTTTGGTGGTGTGACCCAGGATGGTCTCAAACTTATGTCTCTTCTGTTTCAGCCTATAGTAGGTATGGTAGGCATACAGCAATAATGTCTCTTTATAAAGGTTGTTGAGATGGTTAATGTTGCTTACTGCCTGACATGTAGTAAATGCTCAATCTGACCATTACCACTGTTCCCACTGACAGTATCTTAACAGAACTTGGCTCTAATGATTCCTGAGCAGCCTTTCTTCCCATATCACACAAAGTAGGTGATTTGACCCTTTTCTTGCTTTTTTTTTTTTTTTTGTGGTCTTGGGGCTGAACACTGGGCCTGGGTGCTGTCTATTAGTTCTTCAGCTCAAGGCTAACACTCTACCACTTGAGCCACAGAGCCACTTCCAGCTTTTTCTGCTTATGTGGTGCTGAGGAATCAACCCAGGGCCTCATGCATGCAAGGCAAGCACTCTACCACTGAGCCACCTTCCCAGCCCCCTTTCTTGCTTGTCCCATTGTACTTAGTTTTTAATTACCAACAACATACTGTTCTGTTCAAGTATGTCACCTTACTAAGCTGCAAATTCCCTTCAAGTCTTATTGATCAATTACACATCTGAAATGCTTGACACCATACTTAGCACATGGAAGATTATTAGTGTTGGTTGAACAAACTTCATCAGTTTAGATTTATCAACTTTTCTTCCCAAATGTCTCTTGTCCTTTTTCTTTTTTCTTTTATGCTGGTCCTGGGCCTTGAATTCTGGGCCTGGGGTTTGGCTCAAAACAAGCTCTCTACCACTTGAGCCACAGCACCACTTCCGGTATTCTGGTGGTTAACTGAAGATAAGAGTCTCACAGACTTTCCTGCCTGGGATGGCTCTGAACAGAGATCCTTAGATCTCAGCCTCCTGAGTAGCTAAGATTACAGGCATGAGCCACTGGTGCCAGCTTCTTGCTTTTGTTACTAGTATGAGTTGTAAGTCATTAAAAAAAAACTTGCCTCCAGCTGGACTCTGGTGGCTCACTCCTATAATCCAAGCTACTCAGGAGGTTGAGATATGAGAGGCATGGTTCAAAGCCAGCCCAGGCAGGAAAGGCCCATGACTTTTTTTCCCAGTTGGTTGTGGGACTTGAATTCAGGGCTGAGGCACTGTCCCTGAGCTCTTTTGCTCAAGGCTAATACTCTTCCACTTTGAGCCACAGTGTCACTTCCAGTTTTCTAGCTAATTGGGAGATAAGACTTTCCTGCATATGCTGGCTTTGGAATGGCAATCCTTAGATCTCAGCCTCCTGAGTAGCTAGGATTCCAGGCATAAGCCACCAGTACCTGGCTACCAGAACACTCATCTCAAAAAAACAAGTGGAATTGTGATTCAAACTGGCAGAGTACTATCCTTGAGTAAAAAAGATCAGGAACAGCACCTGAGCCCTGAGTTCAAGCCCGATGATCAACAAAAACCATTAGAAAAATTATGTAAAAAAAAAAAGGTTAAAAACTGGTGGATCTGAATACTTTGGGCTCAAATCATTTTTTTAAAAATGTGGTCTAGGGGCTGGGAAGGTGGCTCAGTGGTATAGCGCTTGCTTTGCATGCCTGAGGCCCTGGGTTCGATTCCTCAGCACCACATAAGAAAAAAAAAGCCGGAAGTGGCACTCTGGCTCAAGTGGTAGAGTGCTAGCCTTGAGCTGAAGAGCTGAGGGACAGCGCCCAGGCCCAGAGTTCAGGCCCCACGACCAGACCCAAAAAACAACAAAAATAAAAATGTGGTCTAGGGGCTGGGAAGGTGGCTCAGTGGTAGAGCGCTGGCCTTGTATGCATGAGGCCCTGGGTTCGATTCCTCAGCACCACATAAGCAGAAAAAAAGCTGAAAGTGGTGCTATGGCTTAAGTGGTAGCATGCTAGCCTTGAGCTGAACAGCTGAGGGACAGTGCCCAGGCCCAGAGTTCAGGCCCCACGACCAGACCCCCAACCCCCGAAAAAAAATGTGGTCTAGGGGAGCTGGGAAGGTGGCTCAGTGGTAGAGCGCTTGCCTT
>NW_012267219.1:1564490-1566887 GCF_000151885.1 Dipodomys ordii
GGACCCAAAAAAAAAAAACAAAAACAAACAAACCATACAATGAGAGACTGAAGGATTGGGCCTAGCCACTCTCAGATAACTTGTTGCACAAAATAATACAGTAAATGGCACCAAGACAAACCAAATATGGCAAATTGGGGACTTGGCCAAGCCAGTTTTGCCCTGACCAGGAATAAGGATGATAGAAAATAACTCAAATCTCAAAAATAATGTTAATAGATTTTTTTCCCCTCAAATACTGGGGACTGAACCCAAGGCCTCACACTTGCTAGACAAGATAAATAAATAAAAATAATTAAAGAGGGAGAGAAAGAGATTGTCTTATCACATAGCTAGGCTGACCTTGAACTCATACTCCTTTGTCTCAGCTTCTCAAGTGCTAGGATTACAGGGTGTACAGATATTTTTAAAAAATGCAACTCCCTTTCCAGATTGAAGGACTCATTCTCTTGTTTTTGTACTCACAGGCAGTTTAGTGAGCGGTGCATTGCTGACATGTTTGCCAAAAACTTCTTCCTGAAATTGTAGCAATTGTACAACCAGGCTAGACAGAGACTTGTTGGTTGGTGGTTCAGCTTGTATATACTAGGGAAAAGAGGGAAAGGAAAGAAAAAACAGGCCCCAGGTAAATTTTCTTGTATCATCCCCCATATATCTTGCCCAGGGGCTTTGGAATCACCTGGGCAAAGAAACAGTATCTTCCTTCTCCCCTTGTCTCTATAAAGATGACAGAAGGGAGGCCCTGGAAATCCCCTTCCAGAAAGCTGAATTCTGCTGCCACCAGCCCAATTTGCCAGCTTTGGGTGCTGGCAGTAAGGGAAGCTTCCTATTCTTCCTCAGCTACACCCTCAAATTGCAGTTGTAGGACCCTATTATCTTGGAATCTGATCTCCAGCCAAAAGCACTGAGAGTTGTAAAATTCGGAAGGTTTATGGAGCTCAGGCCAGGGAAGCAACACACCTTCCATTGAGGCAGGTTTATTTCTTAGAGTTACTTTGTGGAAGGCCATGATACCCACTATAATGATGCCTCCTTAAGAAAAGGGCAAGCAGACTCAGAAACTAAGCTTGTGCATTTTGCCCGTTAGAACTCAGCATAAATGCTTTTGTAGGCCTTTCTAGATGAGAAGGACCATCTGCTAGGCAGCACGATGAAGAACAGCAAAGCAACATCTAGCTTTTCCCAGGAAAACTGTATCTAAGACAGGCCTTCTTAAATGTTTTCATACTATGATCTAGCATCCTAGCCTTCAGTTCCAATTTTTAAAACTGAGCCAGGAGGCTAACTTTCTCTTTACCTTTTGACCCTTATTTCCACTATCCTAATCACAGAAAAAAGCCAGCACCTCTCAGTGGGAGGTGTAAAAAGATCTGTGAAGAGAAAGGTGAATGACAAAAGAGAGCCAAAGCATAAAAGTGGAAGCAGGCCACGCGCTGCCAATACCCCCAGGGCCACAGACTAAGCCCCTAGATTGAACTCCCTTCAAAAGGTCAAAGGTAGAAAAGCCTGGGAAACAGCCTCATGCTGGGGTAATAGACAAGTCAGAGACCCAGCAGCTGTTTGTCAGAATTCTAACACCCCGAGAGACCCCAAGCAGTTGCCAGGGGAAGGCTCCAGACTAGGATCAGAGGGGAGTTCTCCTAAACACACTTTTGACAGGCTGCAAAGCTGGCCAAGAAAAATTGAGGAGAGATGGAAAGCTAGGAAAAAGAACCCCTAAAACAAGGACTAGTGAAAAGGTAGTGAGCAGACCAGTTCTAGCAATATTCCAGGCCTGGAAACAAAGAAGACACCAGGAGGACGTTTTGTAGAAAAGACAGGTAAGGCTTCTTGAACCCTTTTGTTCACTACGTTATTATTTCCAGTTTAGGGGGGAGGGGACAGGAGGGTATGGTAGTAGAAATACGGAGCTCACCCTAGTCTTTTATGGACCCCCCCAGATGCAAGGCAATGCAAGGCTAGGCTGCAGGGTGACTTTATGGTGGAGCTGAGGCACGGTTTGGGGGAAAAGGACTGTTGCCCAGGAACTCCTATACCCTGTTCCCCCAGAGAGGTTTGGCAGCCCTTTATATGGAGATGGAGAAATGGGTGCCCCACCCCACCCGGAGACAGGGATCTGGGGTCGCCTCTGTCAGGCTGATGAGCAGCCCACGGCCTGTACCTTCTCCACGGCCGTTCACCCTCCCGCTTTCCTCATCTTGTCTCTGAACGTATATACACAAAGCACCAGGGAGGCCTTTAGCCCGGCTGGTACCTGGTTCCGTGGGGGAAGCCTCTGGCGAGCACCGTGGCGGGCGCCCGCGGGACCACGGCCCACCCCGGCCCGCCGTCCGCCTCTCCCGTAACAGCCAGGCTGTGCGGGCGGGTGGGCTGCGGGCACGGCCGGGCGGGGAGTGG
>NW_012267219.1:1568764-1582438 GCF_000151885.1 Dipodomys ordii
GTCGGTCATGGGGCTTGAACTCTGAGCCTGGGCGTTGTCCCTCAGCTCTTCAACTCAAGGCGAGCGCTCTACCACTTGAGCTACAGCGCCACTTCCATCCTTGAGCTCTTTTGCTCAAGGCTAGTGCTCTATTATTTTGAGCCACAGTGCCATTTCCATTTTTCTGGTAGTTAATTGGAGGTAAGTCTCATGGATTTTCCTGGCTGGCTTTGGAGTTGGATCCTCAGATGTCAGCCTCTGGAGTAGATGGAATTGCCTCTGGTGCCTGGCTGAAGGTTCCTGGTTCTCTTATATGGCAGAACTGCACTACCAGCTACCTGCGCCTCTCAAGGAATGGACTTTCCCTGGACAGCTGATCCACACTCTCCAACAAAATAGTACTACATACAAAAAGCTGTTCTAGGAATTCAGAGAAAGGGAGAGTTGAACAGTAATCCCATATAATGAATGGTCCTGATTGGATCTAGTCTTAGAAAAAATTAGCTTTAGGGTTTTTTCTTTTGAGAACTGGGGAAAATGTCAATTAGATATAGATTTGTTGGTTATTTTGATAATGTACAAAAGTATTCTTTTGATTTTTCAAATGTCTACATACTGAAGTAAATGAAACCACTAATCTTATTTCTGCTAACTTTAGTTCTCTTAACTTTAAGTTTTGATTTTGCTGCTGTTGTTGGTCGTGGGCTTGAACTCTGGGCCTGGGTGCTATCCCTGAGCTCTTTGGCTCAAGGCTAGTGCCCTACTTCTTCTTCTTTTTTTTTTTTTTGAGCACTCTACCACTACAGCCACAGCACCACTTCTGGTTTTCCAGTGGTCCATTGGAGATAAGAGTCTCAAGGACTTTCCTGCCTGGTCTGGCTTTGAGCCATGAGCCTCAGATCTAAGCTTCCTGAGTAGTGAGGATTACAGGCGTGAGCCAATGGTGCCCAGCAAGTTTTGAATATTTTGACAAACCTTTTCTGTAAAGGACTGAATATTTACAGTATATGGCAACTACTCTGAAGCTGTAACATAAAAGCAGCCAGAGATCCTTGGTACTAGTACTTGTCTGATATGTACAAGACCTTGGCTTCTCTCTTCAGTCATGAAACTTGACCGCTGGGCTTGAGTGCTGTCCTTGTGCTCTTCAGCTCAAGGCGAGTACTCTACCACTTGAGCCACAGCGCCACTTCTGGTTTTCTAGTGGTTTATTGGAGATAAGAGACTTTCCTGCCAGGGCTGGCTTTGAACCTTGATCCTCAGATCTCTGCCTCCTGAGTAGCTAAGATTATAGGCATGAGCCACCAGCAGTCGCTGGGCGGTTCACACTTGTAACCCTAGCTACTCAGGAGGCTGAGTTCTGAGGATTTCAGTTCTAAGCCAACCCGGGCAAAAAAGTCTATGAGACTTTTATCTCCAAGTAACCACCAGAAAACCGGAAATGGCGCTGTGGCTCAAGTAGTAGAGAACTAGCCTTGAGTGGAAAAGCTTAGAGACAGCACTTAGACATTGAGTTCAAGCCCCCATGAATGACCAAACAAAAAAAAATGCAGTCACGACTGGGAATGTGGCCTAGTGGTAGGGTGCTTGCTTAGCATGAATGAAGCCCTGGGTTCGACTCCTCAGTACCATATAAACAGCTGTGGTGCTGTGGCTCAAGTGGTAGAGTGCTAGTCTTGAGCACAAAGAAGTTCAGGAACAGTGCCCAGACCCTGAGTTTAAGCCCCAGGACTGGCAAAAAAAAAAAAAAAAAGGCAGCCAGACACAATGTAGACAAAAGGACATGGCTATGTTTAAACAATTTTTTAAAGCAAAAGCTGATTTGTAGACTTCTGCTCTAGAAATAACACTTCTGAACAACTTCCTGATTCTCATCAGAATCAATGGCTATCTTCCTCCATCTTCTATTGCTAGTAAATCTTATCACATTTATTATGCCTTTTAATTATGTACTCATTGATGCTGAGAAATAAGTTCTCTGCCAAAGTAGATGCCATTTGGCCACCTGATTCCTCATTCTAGTAAGTATATTGTAGGAAGACATTCTATGATTATGCTCCAAAACATCAAAACTACCCTAAAAAGATATGGCATGCTGGGCACCAGTGGCTCCAGCCTGTAATCTTAGCTACTCAGGAGGCTGAGATCTGAGGGTCGAGGTTCAAAGCCAGCTTGGGCAAGAAAGTTCATGAGACTCTTATCTCCAATTAACTATCAAAAAACCAGAAGTGGCGCTGTGGCTCAAGTGGTAGAGCCCTCTCTTTGAGCTGAAGAGCTCAGGGACAGTGCCCAGACCCAGAGTTCAAGACCCATGACCAACAACAACAACAACAAAGATATGGCACCATTCAAGACATTTAAGAGTGAGCTGCAAGTTCAGTTCTCAAAATAATTTTTTGGATAGTACTGGAGTTCAAATTCAGGCCCCAAGTTTACTAACTATACTGGTACTCTACCACTGCCTCCAGTTGGTATCAGTACTGGGGCCAATTCAGAGCCTAGGTGCTATTCCTAAGTGGGTTTTTTTTTTTTTTTTCTGCTTAAAGCTGGTACTCTACAACTTGAGCCAAAGCTCTACTTCTGGCTCCACTGGTTAATTACAGATGAGAACCTTGTGTACTTTTTTTTTTTTTTTGGGGGGGGGGTCCGGTCGTGGGCCTGAACTCTGGGCCTGGGCACTGTCCCTCAGCTCTTCAGCTCAAGGCTAGCACTCTACCACTTGAGCCACAGCGTCACTTCCGGCTTTTTTCTTTTTGCTCATGTGGTGCTGAGGAATCGAACCCAGGGCCTCAGGCACGCAAGGCAAGGGCTCTACCACTGAGCCACCTTCCCAGCCCACCTTGTGTACTTTCTTTGCCCAGGCTGGCTTTAAACTTCAATCCTCAGATCTCAGTCTCCTGCTAGGATTACAAGCATGAACTAGTGACTGTCAGGAAAAAAAGAAATGAGGAATATGAGTTTTTCCTCTGATAAATGTATTGCCTCCTATGATCTACATTGTGACATGGTTATTATCATTTTCGAATCAAATTTTGTGTGTATGAAAGTGTAGACTCAGAGCATGCAGGAACGCCTCCTTTAAAACTCATTAGAGTACTGTTAGATTTACATTAAGCCCATGATAAAAGCTTAACAAGGGCTGGGATATGGCTCAGTGGCAAAGTGCTTGCCTAGTAAGTGCAATGTCCTGTGCTCAGTCTCCAGCAGAAAAACCAAACAAACAAAAACAGTTAAAAACCCAACAAAACCCAAGTGCTAGGAATGTGGCTCAGTGGTAGTGCTTGCCTAGCATGCATGACGCCCTGAGTTCGATTTGTCAGTACCACATAAACAGAAAAAAGCCAGAAGTGGCACTGTGGTTCAAGTGGTAGAGTGCTAGCCTTGAGCACAGAGGATCAGGGACAGTGCCCAGGCCCTTAAGTTCAAGCCCCACCATTGGACAAAAACAAAAACAAAAAAAAGAAAGTTCAATAAATTTAAATATATGTATTTTATCATAGGGAGAAGGTGGTGACAGTAAATGTTTAATAAGCTTTATCAGCTAGTGCTAGTGGCTCACGGCTGTAATCCTAGCTACTCAGAAGACTAAGATCTGAGGATAGAGGCTCCAGCCCAGCCCAGGCAGACACTTAGGGTAAATTGGAGACTCTTTATCTCCAATTCAGCACCAAAACCAGAAGTAGAACTGTGGCTCAAGTGGTAGGGGACTAGCTTTGAGCAAAAAGGCTCAGGGATGAGATCAAACCCTAGCACTGGCACGGGAAAAAAAAAAAATCAAGGTTTGCTGAAAGCAGGTACGGTTGTTCCCTTCCTCACAATGACTTTTTTAGTTAGGAGCCTGTGAGAGACGGAGGCTTCCCAGCCTGCAATGGAATTCCAGAGCAAAGAGTGTTTACATGTCTTTTGTAGAAACTTTTCCCCCAGCCCAGGAGCACTTAGGAAAGACATGGAATTTTAGGGTAAAAGCACAGCCTGGAAAGAATATTCAGGAGAGCGAAGAGAGCTTTGGCGGCTGTGGGAGCAGGAGGGCATACAAGGCAAAGCACATGGGAGGTACACATGACTCCCAAGCATACATCCTCATAGAGCAGAGGTCAGTTCCAGACCAAGGAAGCAGGGGGAGAAAGGCCTAAGCAAAGAAGTTCTTACAAGGGGAGGGAGTGATGGTGAATTAAGAATTTAGAGTTGAGTGAAAGGTTTATTATTAGTGCAGTCAACACCACAGAACAGCACACACAACACAACCAGTAACCTGCAGACACTAGTGCAAAGGGTTGGGAAGCCTTAACTGAGCTTCCTGGCTCTGTCCGTGGGTGGGAACAGGAGCACCAGCCTTGGCAAGGCAGGCAGGGACAGGGGAGTAGGAGAAATGTAGTAACCACACTAAGTATAGCAGCGTTTTCTAATTCCTGAGCACCGTGTCCTAGAGCTGGAACATATGACTGCTCCCCACTCCCCTCTGCCCCAACCCCATCAGAGCCATGACCCCCCCACCCACCACCACCGAGACTAATAGCAAGCTGGCCTGCAACAGCAAGCTGACCTGCAAATAAAACTCCAGAGAGAAGCAGCTGCTAATTGGTGAGAGGAGCCCTTCCATCTCTGTCCAACCCTACTCCCCACCTGCACATTTCAAGAATCACATTCACTATCCTTCCCTCCGATTGCTCTGTCAGTTGCCATAGGGAGTGAGGAATGCCTCAGGCAGCCTAAAATGGAACTGAAGTCCTTCAGTGGACATGGGTGATACAGAGCACAGCCTGTTTTTTTAAAGACACATGGAATTTCTATCCATTTGTCTACTGAAGCTTAGAACCCAGCTATATAGTTCCAGGGGAAGCTGGGAGAGAGTTGCCTTCAAAATGAATACTCTAAACCCAGGGTTTTACAATGAGACCCTAACAGAGCCAGGAGCAAATTTCTTCAAGGGGCCACAGCATTGCTGCTAGACTGTCACATCCAACACAGGAGCAGAAGCCCCTCATCTCAGATGGGGTGACAAGAGTGTTACAGTAGATGCCATTAAGTTCAGCCAAGGACTCCCTTGGCTCTTCCTATATTAAAGCCAAAGGTTGTGCTGAAAAGAAAAATCTAACACAGATACCACCCTGTCCCACCCTATCCAGAATCCCCACAATAGGAACAGCAAAAGAAAAGTTTGATTTTTTTTCTTTTTTCCTTTCTTTAAAAAAAAAAAAGTAAATAAATTAAATTGCCAACAATGTGGCTGGGCTAGAGAGTAAGGTAGCCATAACCAGGCCATTCTTAAAAAAAAAAAAAAGTGGGAAACAGATGGGATTTGTGGAGTATAAACAAACAGCCAAAGGAAATTATCAAAATAACTCACTATAATCACAGAGAGGAGTGTATGAACTATTATGGACATGCCACAAGAGGCAATGCCTATCCTACTCCAGCAAAAGCCAGAGAGCAGCCACTTCGCTGAGCATATGAACCCCAATAGTCTAGCCCCTACTCCCAATGCTGTCATTCCCTAATTATGAAAACACGTAGGAAAAAAAAGAGCTCATCTGGAAATTTTCAGCAATCCAACCTGTATACCTGCAGACCCAGCAGGAGCCTGCACCTTTAAGGTGGGCCGTACAGGGATGTGCTTGGCACACAGGTCCAATGGTCCCCTAAGGGTTACCAGTGATGGCCAACTCCTGGCCTCACTACTGACTTCTAGGGTCTTGGTTCCACCCTTACAATTCCTTCAGGAAGTCTGCTCCTCAGAGCTGCCCTCTAAATGCAGCTTAGAGCCAATAGGTCTGCCTGTTCTGATTCCCTGGTTTTGGAGGAGAGGGACAATGATTAAGACTCCTCACTCCATCTTGATCCTCTAGGGAAACCAAATCTCTTGTGCTTTCTGAAAATATCTAGAACCAGGGACCTTTGGCAGGACTCTCCCACCCCAACTGTACACTGACAGACATTTTAGGGGAAGAAATATGGCAAAAGGCAGGAATCTGAGTCTCCCTCCCAAAAGGCTGATCTAAGTGTCCCAGGGCCCTTCTGTGTCAGAAGGGCAGGGGAATGTGTGGCTCCAGTGCCGGTCATGGCATTAAGGATAGTGGGAAGGATTCAGGGCCCAGTTGCTGGAGTGATGAGAGTTTTTCTGACTTCCATCTCTTCCTGACAGCTGATCGAGTCTCCTATATCTCCTCCACACCATGCGCAAATATCATGACAAGCCCCGGCTCCTGCACCATGTCATCACCCATATGCTGGTTCTCGCAGGCCATTACGACAACGGCCTGCTTGCCAGGAATGCGCTTGGCCACGTAGTTCTCGTAGTAGCGCCGGTTCATCTGTCTTGTCTCTAGTGTGGCCAGGCCCTGGGGCCAACTACGTTCGTGGGCATTTTCAATCAGCTCGTTGACAATAGAGGCAGGGCAGCCACTCTCCACCAGGGAGCGCTTGATGACGGCCTGGAGGACAGCATCCGGTGTGGAGATCATCCCTCCCCACCGCGTCACTCTTGCTGGCTGCAGGGAGTTCACCCACCTGTGTGGAGGGTTGGGCATGGTCATTCCAGCTCATCCTTTCGTTCTGTTTTGGCTTTTCCTAAGAGGAATGACCACCCACTCTGCAGTCAGCTTGTCTCTATTATCCCATCTTTCCTTCTAGCATCAGCTTGCTCAGAACCCCCAACTCTTTCCCAGTTGGTCCCATCCAAATCGCCATACTATGCACCAGATTAAACTTCAAGCTCCTACATTGTGTCCCTGCTCTTTTTCTTTGAAATCCCAGTGCTTAGCACATCTAGTGCTTGGCACGTAAGAAGTGCTCACAGATGTCTACTGAAATCAAGCAACGATTCTTCTATACTGTATCCCACTTAGCACTAGTTGTCCTGTATATATATCATTTCACACTTACAGTTTAGTCTTTGAACTGAATAGGACTCCAGAACTGAATGGAATCTTAAGACTTTGCTTGTTTACTTTGTATTTGCTGCATTTTAGATCACTTTCCTGGATATGCACTCTGCCTCCTCTTCTCTGGGCTGTAAGCTACCTGAAGATGATATATCAGGGATGATATCTTCTATTTCTTTTTGTCTCTCCTCACACTCCTTTAATACAGGACTTTGTACTTGGTTGTACTCACCTAATTCTGGACAGACTGGGTCGCTGGGTAGGCTTCCTCTTTTACCACCCAAATACATAAGATATCCTGTGCTGGAGCTGAGGGTTATTGTCTTCTCTGTTCCTGAATTTTACCTCCCAACATCTAAGAAACAGTGGGCTCGGCCTAGCTATCTTACTGCCAACTCTTAGTCTAGCCCTCTTCTGCCACTCCCTGCTCTTCTTCCTTTTAGGCTTTGGTGGCAGGATATGGACACTCACTCAAGGATCTCGTTGTATTCAATTGTCTCCTCCAGGTTCTGAAGGTTGGGGTTAACACTGCGGATTGCACGCATGTATGCCTTTAGTAGCTGGATATCCCGCTTCTGTTGGAGGAAAAGAGAACCAGTGGTGATGGTTAAGGCAAACAGCAGATAAAAGCCAAGAGAGAGGGGCTGGGAAGGTGGCTCAGTGGTAGAGAGCTTGCCTTGCATGCATAAGGCCCTGGGTTTGATTCCTCAGCACCACATAAGCAGACGCTGTGGCTAGAGCGCTAGCTTGAGTTGAAGAGCTGAAGGACGGCGCCCAGGCTCAGAGTTCAGGCCCAGGCTCAGAGTTCAGGCCCATGACCGACAAAAAAAAAAAGCCAAGAGAATGAGGGCAGCTGCACCAGTGGCCCAGGCCTGTAATCCTAGCTACTCAGGAAGCTAAGATCTGAGGATTGCAGTTTGAAGCCAGTCCAGGCAGGAAAGTCCGAGACTCTTTATTAATTAATTAATAATAAAGGCTTGAGCTCTGGGCCTGGACACTGTCCCTAAGCTCCTTTTGCTCAAGACTAGTACTCTACCACTTGAGCTACAGTGCTAACGTCTGGCTTTTTCTGTAATAGGAGAGAAGAATCTCACAGACTTTCCTGCTCTGGCTGTCTTTGAACCCAAACCTCAGATCTCAGCCTCCTGAGAGGCTCAGCTAACACTTGAGGATTACAGGTGTTAGTCACCACACAGGCTATGTGAGACTCTTATTCCCTATTAACAACCAAAAAGCTAGAAGTTGTTTAACTGGTTGAGTGTTAGCCTTGAGCAAAAGCTCAGGGGTAGTGCCCAGGTCCAACTGTAAGTCCCAGCACTGGCACAAAAATAAAGAGATAGTATGTCTCATTTCTAGCTATTTTGTTTTCTCCATGCAAAGGGCTTTCACAGAGAAGGCATTTGATAAATTTTAGATAAATGACATGAATGAGGTGAAGTAAGAAAACTCTAATCTGATTCTCTACTAAGCCATAGTCAGAACAATCTGCTCATCTAGTCTCATAAACACAACACAGGTGTATGTGTTCACAGCGGTATTTGCCAGCTATTTGCATATGATAGACATACTTTCCCTGTGTTCTCTGGGGCTTACCTGCTCTGCCAGCTGGTGTTTGTGTTCAGCTGACGTTTTCTCCAGCTCTGCAATACGTGTCTGCTGTTGCTGTACCACGGAGCGCAGGTGCTTAATGCAATTGTGGTTTGGCAGCTCATCTTTGGG
The DNA here is from genome assembly GCF_000151885.1 of Dipodomys ordii. NCBI lineage: Eukaryota > Metazoa > Chordata > Mammalia > Rodentia > Heteromyidae > Dipodomys > Dipodomys ordii. The sequence goes on from NW_012267219.1 coordinate 1,577,344, forward strand.
CATCTCCAGGCTGCAGTCCAGGGTGGGGATAGAGGAGAATAGGCTCATTCAATGGGACATGTGAGCTAAGAGCTTATTCTGTGGCAGAAAATTGCCAAGTGGGCTTTTCTTCAACTCTAAATTTCTAGCACTCATTTCAGGTCTATTATTTATTCCTTTTATTCTCTTCTCCCAAGCATCTTCCTTGCCACTTTGCTGACAACTTTCTCTGAACTTTCATCCTTCAAAACTCAGTGTTGGGCTGGGAAGGTGGCTCAGTGGTAGAGCGCTTGCCTTGCATGCTCGAGGCCCTGGGTTCGATTCCTCAGCACCACATAAGCAAAAAGAAAAAAGCCAGAAGTGGCACTGTGGCTCAAGTGGTAGAGCACTAGCCTTGAGCTGAAGAGCTTAGGGACAGTGCTCAAGCCCAGAGTTCAGGCCCCATGACCGGACCCAAAAAAAAAACAACAAAAAACTCAGTGTTAAGGGCTGGGGAGGTGGCTCAGTGGTAGAGCGCTTGTCTTGCATGCATGAGGCCCTGGGTTCGATTCTCCAGCACCACATAAGCAAAAAGAAAAAAGCCGGAAGTGGCACTGTGGCAAGTGGTAGAGCGCTAGCCTTGAGCTGAAGAGCTGAGGGACAGCGCCCAGGCCCAGAGTTCAGGCCCCATGACCAGACCCAAAACAAAAAACAAACAAACAAACAAAAAAACTCAGTGTTAAGAAGTAGCACTGTGGCTCAAGTAGTAGAGCACTAGCCTTGGGATCAGGCCCAGAGTTCAAGCCCCACAACTGACAAAAAACAAACAAACAAACAAACAAAAAAGAAAAAAACAAAAAATCCACTCAGTATTAGCCAGGTACAGGTGTCTCATGCCTATAATCCTAGCTACTACTCAGGAGGTTGAGATCTGAGGATTGCAGTTTGAAGCCAGCCTAGGCAGGAAAGTACACAAGACTCTTATCTCCAATAAACTCAGAAAAAAATTGGAAGTGGCACTGGGCTCAGGTGATAGAGTGCTAGCCTTGAGCGAAAAAAGCTCAGAGTTAGAGCCCAGGCCCTGAGGTTCAAGCCCAGGACTGGCAAAAAAAAAATAGTGATGACTCATACCTATAATCCTAGCTACTTAGGAGGCTGAGATCTGAGAATCCTGGTTCAAAGCCTGCCCAGGCAAGAAAGTCTATGAGACTCTTATCTCCAATTCACTATCGAAGAAGTAGAGCTGTGGCTCAACCAGTAGAATGAGAGCCTTGAGCACAAAAGTGCAAGTGCCTGGGTCCTAAGTTCAAACCTTAGGACTAGTACCAAAACAACCACAAAAAGCAAAAAACCTTCAGTGTTGCAGGATTTTTTCTTATGTCTGTCTGTTTTGTCTCTCTCAGATTGACATTCATGCCTATTAAGAGTCAGCCCTACTCTTAGGATGGCCCTCCTAAACTGAAGATTGCTGTGTGTCCTGTCTTGTTAGAACTGCATACAAGAAGCAGGGAAAGCATAAACCAGGACAAGGAAAGACAGTGCTTTATTGCCCATTGGCCACATTACTCTCTTTTCCTTGTACAGATTTGGCCAGTGCACTTACTCTGAGAAGTCCTAGATTCACTGTTCCAGCTATCAGCATTTAATCAAATACTTCGTATCTCTCAGAAAGGAAAAAATAGGACAAGAAGAAACATGAGAAGGTTGGAAATTAGAGCAGTAAGCCTAACAAAGAGAAAGTAGTACTGGATTGAAAGGAAAGAATAAAGTAAATCCGATTGCTGAATTGTTGTCCTCTTTCTTTTATTAAAGGGAGAGTAAAAAGATCATGGTTGAAAAAGAACAAGAGAGTGAGATCCTCTCAGTTTGAGGCCAGCCCAGCAAAGTCTGAAAAAGAATCCATCTCCAATTAACCAGCAGTATGCTGGACAGAAGGCATGGCTCAAGTGATAGCATACCAGCCATGAATAAAAAAGCTATATCAGAGTGCAAGGTCCTGCATTCTAGCCACAGTACCAGCACCTAAATACATACATATATAAACAATTCAGCTGGGTGCTTACAGTGTAGTCTTACCTACTCAGGAGACTGATCACAGTTCAAAGCAAAGGCAGAAAAGTTTGTGAGATTCTGTCTCCAAAGTAACCAATAAAAGCAGGGAGACATGACTCAAATGGTAGATTACCAATCAAGCAAGTATAAGGCCCTGAGTTCAAACCCCAGTACCATTAAAAAAAAAAAAATAGGAACTTGGGGAGGGAGCTAAGAAGGTGAGGAATGCTCCTTGCTTACATGCACAGGAGACCGCCTCAGCTTGTGAGCAGTGTATCCAGAGGCAGGAGTATAAATGGAAAAGCCCTTATCCATGTGGGACCGAAGGGAAGGAATCTCACCCACAGCCCTGTTCACAGGTCACAGGCCGCTTCGGGTTGTGCTCACAGTCGCTGAGGTGAGACATGAGGTTGTCGAGCCGGACAATGGCACTGCAGCCAAACACAGCGTTGTCACAGGCAATCTGCAACTTTGATAGCATATTCCGCATGATCCGAGGTACTGGGCGCAAGTGGGCGACTGTCACAACACTACGGTCTACGGGACACGTCTGCTGCTGAGAGAACCACTGGGTGATGCAGGCATTGCAGAAAGCATGTTCACAGTGAGGCGCCTAGTGGGGAGAGCAGGGTGAAGGAGACACAAGAGTATTAGTAGGAGTTACCCACCTGGATTTGACAATGACAAAGACAGCTTGTAGGACCAGAGGTCCCTGTGGTCATAAAGTTCTAGGGTCAAGTTTAAGATATATTTCCTTTGTAAGACAAGACAAGCAGGTAAAAAGTTATAAAATAATAAGAGGTATAAATAACATTCCAGAACAATGGGAAAGATGATGTAAGGCAGCCAATTATTATTAATTGTCAATTGGATTGTACAAGAACTGCTGAAAAAAAAAAGTACATCTTTCCAGGCTAGGTCACCACAGAAGATGTTCATGAAGAAGCCAAATTTGATATGAATTTTAAAGAATGACTAAGATTCAGATGTAGAGAGGAGAGGGGCAGAGATTTACTGACATAAGTTGAAACAAGCAAACAAAACAGGGGCTGGGAAGGTGGCTCCGTAGTAGAGTGCTTGCCTTGCATGCACGAGACCCTGGGTTCAATTCCTCAGCACCACATAAGCAGAAAAAGGCAGAAGTGGCACCATGGCTCAAGTGGTAGAGCGCTAGCCTTGAGCTGAAGAGCTGAGGGGCAGAGCCCAGGCCCAGAGTTCAGGCCCCATGATCGACAAAGAAAAACGAGAGAAAGAAAAACGAAAACAAAATAGCTGGGTATCGTGGTGCATGGCTATAATTAAAGCACTTGGGAGGTTGAAGCAAAAAAGACTAGCATGTTCAAGGCCAGACTTCATGTTCTAGGCTACATTGTGAGATCTAGGTCACCCTGCCCTATACAGTAAGACCCTATCTCAGAAAATGTAACAAAGAAAATAAAATTGGAAAAGCCTGTGGACCCCCTCCCCCCCCCAGGTGTTAAGAGATCTCTCTATGTAAACCCAAGGTATTGAATCAAGGTTGACCAAAAATTCTGGCTGATCTGAGGTGTTGCCCTGAGTCCCATCAGCAACATCTATGCTCCTAAATAGTCTTTTTTTTTTTTTTTTTGGCGGTTGTGGGGCTTGAACTCTGGGCCTGGGCGCTTGTCCCTCAGCTCTTCAGCTCAAGGCGAGCGCTCTACCACTTGAGCTACAGCACCACTTCCAGTTTTCTAGTAGTTTATTGGAGATAGGAGTCTCACGGTCTCTCCTGCCCGGGCTGGCTTTGAACCGAGATCCTCAGATCTCAGCCTCCTGAGTAGCTAGGATTACAGGCATGAGCCACTGGCGCCTGGCTTTTTTTTTTTTTTTTTGAATAACATTCTTTTTAGTTTTGTCAAGTATAGTTCAGCCTACTTCCTGTCCGATGATTTCCTGACCCCTTTATAAACACCATCAGAGATGTAGCAGTGCAGATATAGAAGGTGCTTAGTAGATGGTGATGAGTGAATGGCCGGAGTGTTTACTATGTCCTCAGCACTTCCTAGGTGCCTAAGATCTGCCTGTGAGATCCTTAGGCACCAAAAACTAAAACAGGTTTCATAAGGAAAGAAGTCATTATCAGTATCATTAATCCAACCATTCATAGGTTCTAACCCATACTCAAACATATTTCATTCTTCTCAAAGTCTTAGATGGTACCTCATCATTCTGCTACTAACTCGCTTCAAAAGCTGCCATCATACTAATTTTATTATTTTGTTGGTTGTGGGTCTTGAACTTTGGGCCTGGGAGCTGTCTCTCAGCTCTTCAGCTTAAGGCTAGCACTCCAACACTTGAGCCACAGCACCACTTCAGGTTTTCCAGTGGTTTATTGGAGATAAGAGTCTCACAGACTTTTTTGCCTGGGCTGGTTTTGAACCATGATCATCAGATCTCAGCCTCCTCAGTAACTAGGATTACAGGCTTGAGCCACCAGTGCCAGCTGATCATAATATTTTTTATCTGAATTATTTTTGTTTGTTTGTTTTTTTGGTCCGGTCGTGGGGCCTGAACTCTGGGTCCGGGCGCTGCCCCTCAGCTCTTCAGCTCAAGGCTAGCGCTCTACCACTTGAGCCACAGCGCCACTTCTTGCTTTTTCTGCTTATGTGGTGCTAAGGAATCAAACCCAGAGCCTCAGGAATGCAAGACCTGCACTCTACCACTGAGCCACCTTCCCAGCCCTTTATCTGAATTATTATGTATGTGTTTCACTGGTTTCCCTTGTCCTTTTTATTTTTTATTTAGTTATTATTAATTAATTAATTTATTTTTTGCCGGTCGTGGGGCCTGAACTCAGGGCACGGATGCTGTTCCTCAGCTCTTTAGCTCAAGGCTAGTGCTCTACCACCACTTGAACCACAGTGCCACTTCGGGCTTTTTCTGTTTATGTGGTGCTGAGGATGGACTCCAGGGCCTCATGCATGCAAGGCAAGCGCTCTACCACTGAGCCACCTTCCCAGCCCATCCTTTTTATTTTATTTTATTTTTTTGGTCCGGTTGTGGGGCCTGAACTCTGGGCCTGGGTGCTGTCCCTCAGCTCTTCAGCTCAAGGCTAGCGCTCTAC
>NW_012267219.1:1583028-1584859 GCF_000151885.1 Dipodomys ordii
CTTGAACTCTGGGCTTGGGCGCTGTCCCTGTCCTCTTCAGCTCAAGGCGAGCGTTCTACTGCTTGAGCCACAGTGCCACTTCCGGTTTTCTAGTGGTTTATTGGAGATAAGAGTCTCACGGACTTTTCTACCCGGGCTAGCTTTGAACCAAGATCCTCTGATCTCAGCCTCCTCAGTAGCTAGGATTACAAGCGTGAGCCACCATAGTCTGGCTCTGTGAGACTCTTATCTTTTTTTTTTTGTCGGTCGTGGGGCTTGAACTCTGGGCCTGCGCGCTGTCCCTCAGCTCTTCAGTTCAAGGCGAGCACTCTACCACTTGAGCTACAGCGCCACTTCCGGTTTTCTAGTGGTTTTATTGGAGATAGGAGTCTCAAGGTCTCTCCTGCCCGAGCTGGCTTTGAACCGCGATCCTCAGATCTCAGCCTCCTGAGTAGCTAGGATTATAGGCATGAGCCACCAGCGCCCGGCTGAGACTCTTATCTTAATTAACCACTCAAAAATTGGAAGCATGATGGCTGAAAAGGTGCCTGGCTCAGTGGTAGATTGCTTGCCTTACATGCATGAGGCCCTGGTTCGATTCCTCAGCACCATATACACAGAAAAAGCTGGAAGTGGGGTGCTGTGGCTCAAGTGGTAGAGCGCTAGCCTTGAGCTGAAGAGCTGAGGGACAGCGCCCAGGCTGAGTTCAGCTCCACGACCAACCAAAAAAAAAAAAAGGAAGCAGAGCTGTGGTCTAAAATGGCTGGATACTAGCCTTGATTGAGAAAATTTGAGGACAGTGTCCAGGTCCTGAGTTCAAGCCCCACAACCAAAAAAATAAACAAAATAAAATACAAACCAGACCATATTATGCTCTGGCTTAAAAAGTTACAAAGAAGGGCTGGGAAGGTGGCTCAGTGGCAGAGTGCTTGCCTTGCATGCCCAAGGCCCTGAGTTCGATTCCTCAGTACCACATAAGCAAAAAGAAAAAAGCCAGAAGTGGCATTGTGGCTCAAGTGGTAGAGCACTGGCCTTGAGCTGAAGAGCTGAGGGACAGCGCCCAGGCCCAGAGTTAGGCCCCACAACTGGACCCCCCAAAAAAAAAGTTACAAAGAAGTCTGATGCTGGTGGCTCTCACAGGTAATCCTGTTAAGGAAGCTGAGATCTGAGGATCAAAGTTCAAAGCCAGCCCAGGCAGAAAAGTCTACAAGACTCTTATCTCCAATTAAGCATCAAAAAAAATAAATAAATAAAATAAAACTGGAAGTGGAGCTGTGGCTCAAAGTGACAGAGCACTAGCCTTGTGTTTGCTAAGCACTCTATTAACTTGAATCATACCCCCCCACCACCACCTTCTTCCCTAGATTTTTACATGAAAGCACCTTAAAGGTATCTTATTCAGATCATGGCACAATTATCACCTCTTTTCTGTATGGGCATGTATATTCTACAACTGGGGCTTGAACTCAGAGCCTCAAGCTCTTGTTAGCTTTCTTTCTCAAAGCTGGTGCTATACATCTACCTCTAGGTTTTTGTTGATTAATAAGATAAAGAGTATTGCTAGCTTTAAAACTTAATCCTCAAATCTCAGCCACCTGAGTATATTTGTCACCTCTTAAATAACTTTCCTATCTAAGGAGTACGTCAGAAACACACAGGAGTTGTTATCTTTTGTGCATAAGAAAAGTATCAGGGGCTGGGAAGGTGGCTCAGTGGTAGAGTGCTTGCCTTGCATGCATGAGGCCCTGGGTTCGATTCCTTAGCACCACATAAGCAAAAAGAAAAAAGCCGGAAGTGGCGCTGTGGCTCAAGTGGTAGAGCGCTAGCCTTGAGCTGAAGAGCTGAGGGACAG
>NW_012267219.1:1585614-1593420 GCF_000151885.1 Dipodomys ordii
AAAAAAAAAAAAAGAAAGAAAAAGTCTGCAACTCCATCCGCTTCCCCTAATACTTGCTTTCAGCTACCTAGAAATTGTGGCAGGGATACCAGATAAACTAATAAATAGCTATCATGGGGAACAAAGTAGACAAGGGCAAGGATGGAAATGAGAGTTCTCATAGTAACTTAGAATACCTGCTTAAGAACCTGGGTTCATTTTAAACAAACGGGCTGGGAAGGTGGCTCAGTGGTAGAGTACTTGCCTTGCATGCATGAGGCCCTGGGTTTGATTCCTCAGCACCATACAAGCAGAAAAAGCCAGAAGTGGCACTGTGGCTCAAGTGGTAGAGCACTAGCCTTGAGCAAAAGGAGCTCAGGGACAAAGCCCAGGCCCAGAGTTTAAGCCCTAGGACAAGAAAGGAAGAAAGGAAGAGAAAGGAAGGAAGGAAGGGAGAAAAAGAAAGAGAGAAAGAAAGACGGTAGATTATCCTACTATGCTCTTCAGAAGGTAACTTCAGAGAACTTTGGAAGTGGATAAGTGGCTTCCAACTATGACTGATTGCTATTCACCTTTCAAGTGCTTTGCCTCAAATGACAGATCCAGAAAACAAACAAGGCCCTGCCAGGATGAGTAGGAAACCTGACACACCCCTTGACCTCTTGAAAAAACCAGGATAACTTGCTCCACACCCATCTAATATGCCTTTAATGGTAGCCTGCAAAGGCCTAAAAAAGGGTTCAGGGCCAGCTTCCACTGTTATTTAGCTAAGCCTTTGTGCTCCTTTGGCTGGTTAGGAACTAGAAAGAATAAACTTAAAGATTCAAGATTTGAGGCTCAAGGTTCAAAGACAGCCCAGGTAGGAAAATCTGTAAGACTCTCACCTCCAATTAACCACTAGAAAACTGGAAGTGGTGATGTAGCTCAAGTGGTAGAGTGTTAGCCTTGAGCAAAAGAGCTCAGGGACAGTGCCTAGGCCCCAAGTCCAAGCGCCAGTCCGACAAGGAAAAAAAAAAAAAGATTCAAGAGGAGCCCTGGGAGTAATGGAAGCATGGAATGTGACCACCTTGACTATTCTCCTGGTTTGGAAATGAGATTATGTCCAGTTGACTACAAGTGCCAGAAATGAATTGGTATTTACAGAATAAGGATGAAGGCCCATGAATGTAACTGCACTTTAGCTGAGAGCTCGTGGTTCATATTTGTAATCCTAGCTACTCAGGAGGCTGAGATCTGAGGACTGCAGCTCAAAGCCAGCCTGGACAGGGAAATCTACAATGAGACTCTCATGTCTAATTAACCACCAAAAAGCCAGAAGTAAAGTGATATTTCATATAGTAGAGCACCACCCTTAAGGGATGGTGCCTAGGCCCCAAGACCTAGGACTGCTTAAGGAAAAAAGAAAAAAAAAAGATATTTTATTCACTACTTGCCTGATAATCCTGAGCTTCTCCTCAAACTTGCCCCAGGAAGACACAGCTGACTTTGGGATGGCAAGGCCTGCAGAGAAATGACCTAGTGACTGGGATGGGGGCACAGTTTAAGTAACAGAGCACTTGCCTAGAAATGATCTATTGACACTGGCAGCTTTCATATCAAAATGAAGAAAGGGTTTGCTGCATCCAAAGTTGGGTCTTTCTAAGAAGAGAATGGATCAGTAAATACAGTTCTTCACTTAGTATGTGTTAGACAGACTCTAGTCAGGTAAGAGGCTTTCAAGGAGATTTCTGGATACCTGATCCACTCACTACATCAATCAAAATGCACAAAGAATTTATCAGGAAAGTCCAGAAGGATAAGACAGACCTTAGTCAGAGTTCATGTAAGAGAAAGGTGGCTACCAAGCTACTGCCAGCAGAAATAAGCAACTGACCATTTTATAGCAGAAAATCTCAGAAATGGCCTCACAACAAAATCTAAACCAGAGAATCTGAGATAGATATCTTGATATCTTCTTTCTAAATGGATGTTTTTTTGTTTTGTTATTTGCGAGTCCTGGGGCTTGAACTCAGGGCCTAGGCATTGTCCCTGAGCTTCTTTTGTTCAAGGCTAGCACTTTACCAATTGGGCCACAGTGCCATTTCCGTTTTTTTTTCTGTTTATGTGGTACTGAGGAATCGAACCCAGGGCTTCATGCATGCTAGGCACTCTACCACTAAGCCACATTCCCAGCCCTCTAGATGGAGTCTAAAGGCTCATTTCCCCATGTAGCCACTGTTGTTCCCCTTTCCTAAAGCCTTCTTCAGGGAAGAATGGAGAAGCAGGACACGGTAACTTCCCCCCTGTGTTCCATTCCTTGTGAATATTCTCTTTAGTTTATTTTTATTCATTTTTGCCAGTACTGGGACTTGAACTCAGGGCTTATCCCTCTGCTCAAGTTTCTTGGTCACAGATGGTGTTCCAACATGTGAACCACACCTCTAACTCAGCTTTTCACTGATTAAATGGAGATGGAATCTCTTGAACTTTCTGCCCAGGCAGGCTGATTTTAAACTGTGATCCTCTAGGTCTCAGCTAGGATTATACATGTGAGCCACTGGCACTTTGGCTGTATCCCTCATAAATATTTTCTATTAATTCTACAGCCATCTGTTGTCCCACCCAAATCTGCCATCAGACCAACTCACCTGGACTGGCTCCTCCAAGACTCCACTGCAAATAGGGCAGATAAGGTCTTCATCAACATCCCCCTGGAAACGTGTTACATCATACCCCATGTCTCATCACTGAAACCCAGGTCCTAGAAAGAACGAACAGAAAAAAAGAGGTCTGTTCAAGAAAAGCCTATTGATAATATAGTAACAAGAACTCATCGCCAAGATCCATTTACTTACCCAACAAATAATTATTAAGAAGTTACAATGTAGTGTGCCAGTGTCTCACACCTGTAATCCTATCTACTCAGGAAGCTGAGCTCTGAGGATAACAGTTTGAAGATAGCCCAGGCAGAAAAGTCCATGAGACTCTTTTATCTCCAATAAACTACTCAGAAAAAGCAGGAAATGGCACTTTGATTCAAGTGGTAGAATGCTAGCCTTGAGCAAAAGAAACTCAGGGATGGTGGCCTTGCCCAGAGTTCAAGCCCTAGGACTGGCAAAAAGGAAAAAAAAAAAAAAAAGATAGTATTATGTGATAGTCATTTTAGGGAAAAAAATTAAGCTGACTCTAGAAACTTAATTCCAGGACTCGGAATTGTAGAAGATGGTTTAAGGTCACAGCCAGAGGGTTATGGGCATGACTCAAGCTGCAAAGCTAAGAAAGGAGGGCAGTTTTGAGAAGCTTTCTAGGATTAAGCATCATCAGAAATGAGTCCTATAGGACAGAAAGAAGAGATAACTAGACTGAGGCATTAGGCCTCAATGGGTTTGGGGAACAGCAAGTAAGGATAATTAAGGTTGAAAGGAGGATTCAGTAGGGAGGGAGTATCAAGACAGACAACAAAGCTGGAGGCGAGCGAAGTATTGAACTCAAAGCCCTGAGTTCAATACTCACTACCACCAACCAAACAACAATCTCTTCTGCTCAGTCCATTGGAACACTAACTCTATGCTTTTTTTTGTTTTTTTGTCTTTTTTTTTTGTTGGTCGTGGGGCTTGAACTCTGGGCTTGGGCGCTGTCCCTGCACTCTTCAGCTCAAGGTGAGTGCTCTACCACTTGAGCCACAGCGCCACTTCCAGTTTACTAGTGGTTTATTGGAGATGAGAGTCTCACAGACTTTCCTGTCGGGCTGGCTTTGAACTGTGATCCTCAGATCTCAGTATAGTTAGGATTACAGGTGTGAGCCACTGGCGCCCGGCTCTAACTCTATTTTATGGAATGAAATGTAGCCTGGTTCTAGAATAGAAAATAAAGCCATTTGGGGCTGTAGCTCTGTGGCAGAATGCTTCCTTAGCATGATCCAGGCCCTGAGTTCTAGCCCTAAGAAAACAGAGAATAGAAAATAAAGCCAATTGAGATTCTTTTTTTTGGGTCAGTTTTGGAACTTGAACTCAGGGCCTGGGCACTGTCATTAGCCTCTTTGTTCTGTTCTCAAGGCTAGCATTCTACCACTTGAGTCACAGCACTATTTTTGTTGTTAATTGGAGATAAGAATCTCACTGGGGGCTAGGAATGTGGCTTAGTGGTAGAGTGTTTGCCTAGCATGCATGAAGCCCTAGGTTCCATTCCTCAGTACCACATAAACAGAAAAAGCCAGCAGTGGCTTCATGGCTCAAGCAGAGTGCTATCCTTGAGCAAAAGGAGCTCAGAGACAGTGCCCAGACCGTGAGTTCAAGCCCCAGGACTGGCAAAAAAAAAAAAAAAAAAATCACAGGGACTTTTCTGTCCGGGCTGGCTTTGAACTTCAATCCTCAGATCTCAGCCTTCTCAGTAACTAAGATTATAGGCATGAGCCACTGGCGCCTGGCTAGGCTTGTGATTCGTATACTTGGTTATGTGCAATTCTAGCACTTTGGAGGCTGAGACAGGAAAACTGCCTTAGTCAAGGAGTTGTAGCCTAGACTTGGCAACATAGAGATAATACTGTCCTAAAACAAAAAGGAAGAGAGGGAGGAAAGGTAGAAAAAAGGGAGGGAAGAGAGAGAGAGGAGGTATGGAACTGGGGTCATCAAACCAAGGAAAGAAAGGAGGGGCTGAGTGCTGGTTGCCCACCTCTGTAATCTTAGCTATTCAGGAGGCTGAGATCTGAGGATCAAAGGAGCCTGGCAGGTAAGCTGGTGAGACTCTTACCTCTAATTAAGCACCCAAAAAAAGACAGAAGAGATGTGATTCAAGTGGTAGAGCGGCCGGGCGCTGGTGGCTCACGCCTGTAATCCTAGCTACTCAGGAGGCTGAGATCTGAGGATCGCGGTTCAAAGCCAGCCCGGGCAAGAAAGACCGTGAGACTCCTATTTCCAATAAACCACCAGAAAACCGGAAGTGGCGCTGTAGCTCAAGTGGTAGAGTGCTAGCCTTGAGCTGGAGAGCTGAGGGACATTGCCAGGCCCAGAGTTCAAGCCCCACGACCGACAAAAAAAAACAAAACATCAAGTGGTAGAGCGTAGCCTTGAGCAAAAGATAGTGGCAGACCCTGAATTCAAGCTTCAGAACCCTCACAGACACACACGACAGGAAAAGAACAAAGAAAAGGAAAAAGAAAAAAAAATTAGTAACATGAATTTGAGCCACAGTTCTAGCTACACCATAGACCAAATGCCATGTCCTCAGGCAAGTTACTTAACCTTTCCAGACCTGTTTCCTTACTCTGTGTGATGTGAAACATCCTAGATTACATAAGATCTAAAGTGCTCTACAAGTTCTATGATTCCATGACTAGGAATGTAAAACAAATAGGTAAATTAGGTGGCAACTATTATAAAAGGTGCCCTGACTTCACCTTGAGTAGCAAGGATTATAGGAATGAGCCAATAGCACCACAACTTCATCTTGCTGCCTTTTAGGTCACTCTTTTGACTAATTAGGTAAAAGGAAGTGACTGTTTTTATTTAAGCAATAGAATCCTTAGACTGAAATTACCTTACTCCCTCTCTTAAGAACTCAAAATTCCAACTGGGCACCAGTGACTCATGCCTATTATCCTAGCTACTCAGGAGGCTGAGATCTGAGGATCGAGATTCTAAGCCAGCCTGGGCAGGAAAGTCCGTGAGATTCTTTTTTTTTTTGTCAGTCATGGGGCTTGAACTCTGGGCCTGGGCACTGTCCCTCAGCTCTTCAGCTCAAGGTGAGTGCTCTACCACTTGAGCTACAGCGCCACTTCCGGTTTTCTGGTGGTTTATTGGAGATAGGAGTCTCACGGTCTCTCCTGCCCGGGCTGGCTTTGAACCGCGATCCTCAGATCTCAGCCTCCTGAGTAGCTAGGATTACAGGCGTGAGCCACCAGCGCCCCGCTGTCTGTGAGATTCTTTATCACCAATAAACTACTAAGAAAAAACCAGAAGAGGCTCTGTGGCTCAAGTGGTAGAGCACTAGCCTTAACTAAAAGAACTCAGGGTCAGGTACTGAATTCAAGCCCCAGGACCAGAAAAAAAAACTCAAAAAACAAAAACTCAAGTTTTCTCACTTGTGAGATGAAAGGGTAAGTTACATAGTCTCTATGGTCTTTCTTAGTTCTAGAATGCAACGATAGATAATGAATTTACCACAGGGGATTCTCCCCTTTTCCCAGTACTGGGGCTTGGACTCAGGGCCTTGTCCTTGCTCTGGTTATTTTTTGGAGAGAAGGGGCAGTCCTGGGGCTTGAACTTGGGGACTGGGCACTGTCCCTGAGCTTTTGCACTAAAGGCTAGCACTCTACCACTCGACTCACAGATCCACTTCTGGCTTTTTGTAGTTAAATGGAGATAAGAGTCTCATGGACTTTCCTCCCAGAGCTAGTTTCAAACCACAATCCTCAGATCTCAGCTTCCTGAGTAGCTGAGATTACAGGAGCAAGCCACTGGTGCTTGGCTGTTCTGGTTATTTTTGTGATAGTGTTACTATTTTACAAGAGCCTACTTGAATTGTGATCTTATTTATACTTCCTTCTATAACTGGAATGATAAACACATACTATAATATCCAGATGTTTCCTGTTGAGATGGGAGTCTCGAAAACTGTTTGGCCCAGACTGGCCTGGAACCATGATTCTCCAGACCTCACTGTTCCACAAAGGTGAGAAAACAGACGAGTCCCACTGTACCCAGTTTGAATTGAAGAGCCCTGAACCCTGCCTGGCCTCAAACCATGATCCTCCTAATCTTTGCCTGATTACAGGCATGGCCATTCAGTTTACTTGGTTGAATTTACAAAAGAATTCAGAAGGCTTATAGTTCTTTTTTTTTCTTTTTGTCAGTCATGGGGCTTGAAATCTGGGCCTGGGTGCTGTCCCTGAGCTCTTCAGTTCAAGGCAAGAGCTCTACCACTTGAGCCATAGCGCCACTCCCGGTTTTCGGTGTTAACTGGGGATAAGAGTCTCACAGACTTTCCTGCCTGGGCTGGCTAGGCTTATAGTTCTTTTAACAACTCATCCATTGCCTAAGCTGGGGTAGGGAATCTTTTTTTCTCTGCTAGGGGCCATTTGGGTATTTATAACATCATTCACAGGCCATATAAAATGATCAATTCAAGAAGATGGCTACAGGAAACCAATGCAAAGCATGTGTCTGTACTGTCATTACCAAATAATTTTACAAGTCTATATAGCCCTTGGGCCCGATGTTCCTCGCCATTAGGAAAGTAAGGCCTGCCAGGTTTCAAAGGTTAGTAGACTTCCCACTTTTCCACCAGCACTCAACATTGTTTCTGTGATTACTCCAAGTGTCATCTTCATCTTTTTTTTTTTTGGTCCGGTGGTGGGCCTAAACTCTGGGCCTGGGCACTGTCCCTGAGCTCTTCAGCTCAAGGCTAGCGCTCTACCACTTGAGCCACAGCGCCACTTCCGGCTTTTTTCTTTTTGCGTATGTGGTACTGAGGAATCAAACCCAGGGCCTCAGGCATGCAAGGCAAGCACTCTACCACTGAGCCACCTTTCCAGCCCATCTTCATCTTAAATATACAACACTGCACTGCCAACAAAGAAATGCAGAGGAGGGCTGGGAATATGGCTCAGTGGTAGAGTGCTTGCCTAGCATGCATGAAGCCCTTGGTTCCATTCCTCAGTACTACATAAACAGAAAAGGCTGGAAGTAATGCCATGGCTCAAGTGATAGAATACTAGCCTTGAGCAAAAGAAGTGCAGGGACAGTGCCCAAGGCCTGAGTTGAAGCCCCAGGACTGGGAAAAGAAAGAAAGAAAGAAAGAAAGAAAGAAAGAAAGAAAGAAAGAAAGAAAGAAAGAAAGAAAGAAAGAAAG
>NW_012267219.1:1593470-1602467 GCF_000151885.1 Dipodomys ordii
AAAGAAAGAAAGAAAGAAAGAAAGAAAGAAAGAAAGAAAGAAAGAAAGAAAGAAAGAAAGAAAGAAAGAAAGAAAGGAAGGAAGGAAGGAAGAAAGAAAGAAAGGAAGGAAGGAAGGAAGGAGAAAGGAAGAAAGAAGGAAGAAAGAAGGGAAGAAAGAAGGGAAGAAAGAAAGAAGGAAGAGAAGAAAGAAGGAAAGAAAGAAAGGCAGGGAGGAAGGAAGAAAGAAAGAAAGAAAAGAAAGGAAGGAAGAAAGAAATACAGGGGAAAGAGCAAACACAATTCTTATCCTCAAATTAAGGTGCATAAGCCTAGTAAAATACACAGGATATAAGCCAGGCACCAGTGGCTCATGCCTGTAATCCCAGCTACTCAGGACACTGAGATCTGAGGATCGTGAGTCAAAGCCAGCCCCCATGAGACTCTAATCTCCAATTAACCACCAGAAAACTGAAAGTGGCGCTGTGGTTCAAGTGGTAGAGTGCTCACCTTGAGCTGAAGAACTCAGGGAAAGCACCCAGGCCCAGAGTTCAAACCCCATGACTAGAAAAATAAAAATAATTAAAAAAATATATATATATATGTACATATATACACAAGATAAAAAACACACGAAAGACATGAAACTTATTAAGCAATTGGTGAGTAGGAGGGGGCATGGCTTAAGTGGCATAACACCTGCTTAGCAATTGCCAGAACCTGAGTTTAAATGCCAGTACCACCAACAAATAAGATAATTAGTGTGAGACATAAATACTCAATAAGCAGGGTAGTATAGGTTAACATCAGAAAGCTTTCTGCATCATTTGAACCAATCACAGGTCTTCTGTTTTCAGTTCTGGCACTTGGGTCTTCGAGTAAGCCAATGCACATTTCAAAAGGGTGCTTTACTACAATGGCTCATCAGTAACAGAACTTTATATTTAACAACAATAAAACCCCTCCAAAGGTGTTTTAGAAATCAGGTTTTCTAGGACAGAAGGCCCCTGGCAGAAAAAAAGAGGTGAAGCATGGAATGGGGTTCCAAACCAAAGCTCTTTACCTTCCAAATGGTGGGGGGTAGGTTCCCTGTTTACAAGGTTCCAACCCCCTGATGCCTCCACTCAGTGCCACTCAGGAGATACTCCAAGAAACCCATCTTGTTGGCTAATCACCGACTGAATCTTCCTTCCTAGTGACAAGTTCCATCGCCAAGGGATGGATGTGATGTCACAATCGGGAGCACTCTATAAATAGGAAGAAGGAAGAGAAAGGTGAGTCAGGGAACTCCTCTCTACTTGGTGGTGAGACTGGACAGACTTGGATCTGGTGAGTGGGTGACAGGTTGAGGAGAATGTGCTATCTCCTTTAAGGACTGAAGGTTCCTGTGTGAAGCATACAGGACTACCCAGGAAAGGGACAGAACTGACTAAAGAATCTAGTGGAAGCATATGGCCCAGTAGATTCAAATATAGCTGAGAAGAGGGAAGAAAAGGACACAAAGACACAGGAAAGCTGCTCAAAGATAAAATTTTAAATTAGGGGCTGGAAAGGTGGCTCAGTAGTAGAGCACTTGCCTTGCATGCATGAGGCCCTGGGTTCAATTCCCCAGTGCCACATAAGCAAAAAGAAAAAAAGCCAGAAGTGGCATTGTGGCTCAAGTGTTAAGAGTGCTAGCCTTGAGCTGAAGAGCTGAGGGACAGCGTCCAGGCCCAGAGTTCAGGCCCCATGACCGAACCCCCCCCAAAAAAAATAAATTAATTAAATTTAAAAAAAGGAAAAAAGCCAGAGGTAGAACTGTGGCTCAGTGGTAGCATACTAGCTTTGAGTAAAGCAGGAAATACTTCTGAGATTAGGTTGGGCAAAAAAAAAAAAAGAAGTGCCGAGCACTGGTTGCTCTGGGCCTGTAATCCTAGTTATTTAGGAGGCTGAGATCTGAGGATTACAGTCCAAAGCCAGCCAGGGCAGAAAAATCCATAAGACTCTTCTCTCCAATTAACCACCAGAAAATCAGGGGTGGTGCTGTGGCTCAAGTGGTAGAGCACTAGCTTTGAGCAGAAGGGCTGAGGGACAGCACCCAGGCCCATGACCTACCAAAAAAAAAAAAGCAATAAATAAATTGTTTTTGGCTGGGAAGTTGGCTCAGTGGTAGAGTGCTTGCCTTGCATGCATAAGGCCCTGGGTTTGATTCCTCAGCACCACATAAGCAGGAAAAGCCAGAAGTGGTGCTGTGCTCAAGTGGCAGAGCGCTAGCCTTGAACTGAAGAGCTGAGGGACAGTTCCCAGGCCTAGAGTTCAGGCCCCACAACCGACCAAAAAAAAAAAATTGTTTTTAAGTATGCAACTGAAAAGCAGTAAGACTAAGCTGATGAGACTCATTCCTCAAAGAGGAAGACAAGACTTTTGATAGAATGTGCTAAGAGATCTATAGTCCTTTCCTCACCAGTATGTGTCTATTGATAGTTTAAAGGCTTTATTAGAATAAAATAGGATAGTGATGATTTTTACACATAATTACAAAGACATAAAAAAAAAAAACTAGGCTAGGAATGTGGCTTAGTGGTGGAGTACTTGCCTAGCATACAATGAAGCCCTGGGTTCCATTCCTCAGTACCACATAAACAGAAGAAGTTGGAAGTGGCACTGTGGCTCAAGTGGTAGCATGTTAGCCTTGAGCAAAAGAAGCTCAGGGATCGTGTCCAGGGCCTGAGTTCAAGCCCCAGGACTGAAGGAAAAGGAAAAAAAAAAAAACACAAAGTCCATTTTCTCTTCTCAGTCTGGTCCATGCTCATTAACCACAATATGCTCAGCATTTCTGGGCTTCAACTCAACACCTAGGTATTATTCTTCAGCTCTCTTACTCAAGGCTGGTGTTCTATCATTTGAAATTAAGTTCCACTTCCAGATTTTTTTTTTTTTTTTTTTTTGCTGGTCATACGGCCTGAACCGTGGGCCTGGGCACTGTCCCTCAGCTCTTCAGCTCAAGGCTAGTGCTCTACCACTTGAGCTCTACCACTTCCGGCTTTTTCTGCTTATATATGCCTCATGCATGCAAGACAAGCACTCTATCACTGAGCCTTCCCAGCCCATACTCACAGATTTTTGCTGGTTAATTAGAGATAAAAGTCTTACAAACTTTGCTGCCTGGGATGGCTTCAAGCCATGAGCCTCAAATCTCAGTCTCCTGAGTATCTAGGATTACAGATGTGAGCCACTATTGTCCAGCCATTCAGCATATATTTTAAGCCACTTAGTGAGATACAGGCACAAAGCCAATAGTAATATTTCTCTTCCATGTGGTCCAGTGGTAGGCAGGAGACTATGTTTCTTGCCACTATTTCTTCCTTTTCCACTCATAATAGAGAAATATAATGCTTCCATCATTTGGACAACACCCTATTGCCCAACACTCTGGCACGTGCACCTGCACCTCAAGAAATGCTTCCAGGAACCAGTGCTGTTGGCTATGCTCAATGTCCTAGTGATAAATTCCATACTCAGCAAATAGCTCCCCACACTGAGAAAACCAATCCTACTTCAGGGTTCTTCCAACTGAATGAAGAGCCCGGAGTGAGAAGACTTTGGATTCTAATCCTAGCTCTAAGCCACACTGACCCACAGCGCCACTTCCAGCTTTTTCTGTTTTTGTGGTTCTGAGGAATGGAACCCAGGGCTTCATTCATGCTGTACCACTGTACAGCATGAACATTGTACCACTCAGCCACATTCCTAGCCTAGCTTTTTTTTTAATGTCTTTGTAATTATGTGTAATCTGTAATTCTAACAAAACCTTTAAACTATCAATAGACATAAACTATCAATAGACATATACTGGTGAGGAAAAGACTAGTTTTTCTGATATGTAATTGAATAGCTCTCTTAGCACATTCTATCCAATTAGACAACTTTAGACAATCCATGGAACCTTTCTGTGGTTTTCACTTTCTCCAACTGTCAAACAGAAACTGATACTGGCCTGTATCTATTTTATATATTGTCCTACAAATCGAATGAGATAATAAATGTCAAACTGTACTTAACAGGGCTAATCTCAGTTAAGGCATTTGTAACAAAATGGCAAAATAAATTCATAATGAGGGCCAGAGGAAATGTTGCTTCTTTTCAATTACCAGGAACTTGCACTGTTCTGGTGGTTCATTCCTATAATCCTTGCTACTCAGGAGGCTAAGATCTCAGGATGGTGCATGGTTCAAACAAAAGAGTCCATGAGACTTTTTTTTTTTTTTGCCAGTCCTGGAGTTTAAACTCAGGACCTGGGCATTGTCCCTGAGCTGCTTTAACTTAAGGCTAGAGTTCTACCACTTGAGCCACAGTGCCACTTCCGGCTTTCTCTGCTTGTATGGTGCTGAAGACTCAAACTCAGGGCCTCATGCTGTGCAAGGCAAGCACTCTACCACTGAGCCACCTTCCCAGCCCTTCCAACTAACCATAAAAAAGCCAGAAATGATAGCTTATGTGAGATAGATAGCTCAAGTGATAATAATACCGGTCTTGAATGAAAGAGCTAATGAATAGTGTTCAGGCCCTGAGTTCAAGTCCCAGTATGTGTGTGCACATGGGAGTATACATATTCACATACTCTCCTGGAAGCCAAGCCTAGCCTCAAGGTTGATGGGGCACATAGGGTAATTACACTTGCACTCCCAACATTCCATACCACTCGTCCACCCCACTCTTTCCTAGGGAAAGACTAGCAGCCATAAGCACCATCTGTCTCTTGCCTTCTGGTCAGACTCTAAAACCACCCTACAAGAGATGAGACTGTCACAGAGATGTCTCCAAAAACAGCGGCCTCTCTAACAGCTGCATTTGCTAATAGGGGAAACAAAGTCCATTTCTTAAAGAGGAAGATGTCTTAAAGGGGTTTCTCACCCTTTTTTCTGCTCCCCTTCTCCACACTCCCCAATCTCTCTGCATTTGATGGGGCAGGCTTTTGGGATGTGTGAAGCTGCGAACCAAGGCCAAGGATGTGAGGAATGTGAGATTCCTTCACGGAGGTGGGGGTGGGAGGGGGAAAAAAAAGAGCGAGGAAGGAATGAAAGAGGAAGACAAGGCTGCCAAAAGACAAGGCATGGGAGAGGAGCCAAGCTCTGGCTCTTTTGAAGGCGGAGGTTTAGGTTCCGCCGTGCTTGCAGAGGTGGGCCCCGGGCACGTTCCTCTGGTCGTCCCCAAGCCCGTCAATCATTGCCCGGTTAAACACCACGTTGTTCCCCCCGGGGTGTGCTGCTCGGGATCGGGTGACCAGCCCAAGGCCCCTCCCGCACGTCAGCTCCGACTCCAGTGGACCTTTCTCAACAACCCAGCCCCCAGAGCCCCCTTCTCCCCTCCCAACTCCTCCCCAGCACCGCCTCCCCCTATTCCATGCCTACTCGGGACCCCCAGCATGCAGAACCCCGGCCCCCCTCCCCGTGGGACCTCGCTCCCTCCTCTCCCACACCCTCTTTTAAGTAGAAGCTCGCGCCGACGCAGTACGCGCCCGCGCCCAGGGCCCGGCCTGGACTCTACGTACCCAGGCCTGGCTGGAGCTGAGGCAGCGGCGGCCACCGGATGGCCCCGGTACCGGGTCTCAGCCTTTCCTGTGAGAGGAAAGGGAAAGGGAAGGACGGGGGAAGAAGGTTCGGACCACTCGTCGCTGTTCCTGACGGATCCTTCTCCCCGCCCACTGCTGCTACGCAACCCGGCGGAAATTCGTCACTAGGCCCCGCCTCTTTGTTTAACCTGGACAGGACTGGGAAGCAACGAACAGCCAATGAGGAAGCTCAGAGGCTAGCCAGGCCTCCCCCTTTAGACCGGAAGTTCTTATGGTCCCATCCAGCACTTTATAGCCATTGGATGGGATGTCTCTATGTTCTTTCCCAGCGTGAAAGGCCCGGGCCAACCTGGGTTTGAATAGCTTGGCACAGCGACACTTGGTTTGGAAGGGCCGCGCAGGTCTTGTGTCCTTGAGGAGCGGGTCGAGCTCGCTGGGCAGTTGGCCTGTAATGTGACTCGCCGTCTTCCCGGCCTCTCCAAAGCCGTGGTCAGCATCTCGGGGCCTCCCAACCCTGTGACTCACAGTCATGGGAATGGATACTGCCAGTTAACTAGGCGGCCGTGGGGCGGGGAGTGGAGGAGTGTCTCACCGCAGAGCTTTCATCTAGGGTGTCGAACGGGTTATCCGCCTCTGCCCAGCCACTCTCCTGCCTTACCCACGTGGGCTCTCTAAACACTCATAGAGTGCCCTGGAACCACTAAGGAAAGAGAAGAAACATCTTTCCTCTTAGGTTTTGAGTTGTTTTCCTTAGGTTGCAGCACCGTGGTTGGGCGGGAGAGCAGCAGGGTTCCGAGGAAAGTCATGGTGGAGCCTAAAGAGCTCTATAATAAGGTAAGGGATTAATTAACCAAGCTAAGACATTACAATTACAAAACTTCTTAAGATTAATCTGGTATTCAGTAGTGTTCATTTTGG
Source organism: Dipodomys ordii (assembly GCF_000151885.1). NCBI lineage: Eukaryota > Metazoa > Chordata > Mammalia > Rodentia > Heteromyidae > Dipodomys > Dipodomys ordii. Next base: position 1,599,918 of record NW_012267219.1, read on the forward strand.
ATATTCGCTAAGCAAATGATAATCTACATTAGTGTGTCTTCACTTAATTGGTTTATACACAATAGTTGTGCTTGTGTGTGGCACTGGGGTTTGAACTCAGGACCCTTGCTAACCAAGCACTCTACCACTTGAACCATACCTCCAACCACACTACCTTTTGTTAATCTGACAGGTCCCAAAGAGAACTGAAGATCAGGCTCGGAACTCAGATCTAATGAGATAAAAAGCAGTAGGAACAAGTGGCTTGCGAATTAATGAGACGCTTTTTTTTTTTCGATTGTGGCTCTTGAACTCTGGGTCTGGGCGCTGTCCCTCAGCTCTTCAGCTCAAGGCTAGCGCTCTACCACTTGAGCTACAGCGCCACTTCCGGCTTTTTCTGTTTATGTGGTACTGAAGAATCAAACCCAGGGCCTCATGTATGCGAGGCAAACACTCTATAATTGAGCCACCTTCCAGCCCCGACGCTTGTTCTTTATGTCTTGGTTTCCATTTCTTTCAAAAGGGAGGTGAGTCTGCCCTACTGTCTGACTCTGGTGTGAATGCCACTTGTCCCAAAAAGCCTCCCTGACTGGTTAGTGAATTAGTGATGAAGACCTCAAATCAGAAATAGAGATGAGGATTGGAGCAGTAGGCTACTTATTAGTAGCCACTAATAAGTGGCTATCATATCCTGGGCACTGCTTTTTACATGACTTCCTTCCCCCCCCCATCTGTAAGGTAGACTTACACAGTTAAGATTTATCGAATGAAGTGAGGCTCTGGCTGGGATTCAAACTTTATTTCCGCTGAATTCCCAAGCCTTTAAATCTCTTCCCTCCATTGTGTCACTGCTTGTTAAGAAAAAAGAAAATAGCGCCCACATATATATTCAAGCCAAATAAAGGGAAAATGTTCCTTTAGGCGCCCCCTGGTGGTTCATCCTCCTACGGAGCTAAGCGAGATCTCCCAGGTTCCTTTAATACCTGAAATCCGCCCCCGTCGCAGCGCGTGAATCGCAGAACCCGGATTGGCTGGGTGGGTGCAGGCGGTGGGGCTCAGGGCAGTGCTGATTGGACAGTGGGGCTCAGTCCGAGAAAAACTTCCGGAAATGTCCGTACTCCCGCGCTCCAGCGGGCAGCATCCGGTGGCAGCAGGACCTGTGGCTCCCCCTGCGGGCGGCTCGGCGGCGTGCAGAGTCCGACCTGCTGGCTGGGTGGGTGGTGGTCGCTGAATGGGGGAAGGGGATGTACCGAGTCCCGGGTTGTCCGGATGAGGGTTCAGGAAGGTTTGGCGAGTAAAATTGCATGCCGTGGCTCTGCACCAGTTTTCCTACGCTCATCTCTGTCGCCTACCCCGGTGCAGGGGACTGAAAGCATCCCGGTAGAGGGCCTCCGAACCCCCAAACATCTTATCCAGAAGCCCCCAAGTTCGGATCTAAAAATTCGAGGCCCCCAGAGAAGTTCGCTTCTAACCTTCTAGAAGGGTTCCAGGGTTGGAGACAACCTGATCCCAACCCAGGTATAGTGAATAGGCAGGCCTTGGGAAATGGAGCATGGGCGGGCAAAGGCTCCAAGCCTTAAGTCTTCCTTCTCCTGTTCCCCTTTCCAGAAGGGAGCCAAGTCTTGGGCAGCATGACGACGGAGACCTTCGTGAAGGATATCAAGCCCGGGCTCAAGAATCTGAACCTTATCTTCATTGTGCTGGAGACAGGTGGCTATGCTGGCGCAGCGGGTGCGGGCGGTGGGATGCGATGCAGGGAACGGTGAGGGCTGAAGGTGGCAGGGGAGAATTTCTGCTTTCTTGTTCCAAGGATGGCAGGGCGCGCCCAAAGACACAGTTCACTCCTCTCTCTTAGACTACGACAGAGAGAATTGCAGTGGAGAGAATAGATAGCACGCTGGCCACACTCAGTCTTCTAGGGCCCACGTGGGCCTTTTTCCACTCAGGGACCTCTCCATGGTGCTGGCCCCTCCACTGTTGACCCTCCCCCCACCCCCCCTTCGGGCTCCCCCATCCCCACACTCACACACACACTGGAATTTGGGCTCTGCTCTCTTTGTACATGGACTACCTCAATCAAATCTAGATCTCATCCCTATAGCCATCATCACCCTATTCCCATGACCATCTTCTCCCATTTCTCTCTTCTCGTCAGGTCGAGTGACTAAGACAAAGGACGGGCACGAAGTTCGAACTTGCAAAGTAGCAGACAAAACAGGCAGCATCAATATCTCTGTTTGGGATGATGTGGGCAATCTGATCCAGCCTGGGGACATTATCCGGCTCACCAAAGGGTAAGGCACCTATAGAAAGATGGGGTTAAAAGTCCTTAAAAATCTTCTTAAGACTCAGTCTTGCCTTTTTTTTTTTTAACCCCACAGGTACGCATCAGTGTTCAAAGGTTGCCTCACACTGTACACTGGCCGTGGGGGTGATCTGCAGAAGATTGGAGAGTAAGTGCTCTTAGGAATGGAGATCAGGGGCTGGGAAGGTGGCTCAGTGGTAGAGCGCTTGCCTTGCATGCCTGAGGCCCTGGGTTCGATTCCCCAGCACCACATAAGCAAAAAGAAA
>NW_012267219.1:1607102-1615834 GCF_000151885.1 Dipodomys ordii
TCTTTTTGCTTATGTGGTGCTGAGGAATCGAACCCAGGGCCTCAGGCATGCAAGGCAAGCGCTCTACCACTGAGCCACCTTCCCAGCCCTTCACTCTCTAATTTTGTGTTTATTCTCCTACCACTAGCTTCTGAGAACCAGAATGGGAATGGACTGAGCACCCCACCAGGTCCTGGTGGTGGCCCCCACCCTCCTCATGCTTCTTCCCACCCTCCCAGCACCCGGATCACTCGAAGCCAACCCAACCACACGCCTGCTGGCCCTTCCAACAACCCTGTCAGTAACGGCAAAGAAACCCGAAGAAGCAGCAAAAGATAGGAGACACTCTTCCTCCCCTCCTGCCACCAACCACAACCCAGGTGTCTGCCTCTGCTGGAGGACCAGACAGCCTTCTGCTGGGCTGCTGGCTTTGGCATAGGGGAGGTGGGTAGCAGTAGTTTAGCCACTAAACTTCCCTGGAGAGGTGATTGCAAAGTGGTCTTATCCCCCTCCCCCCCCGCCATATCTGCCTTGTCCAGACTGTCCCCTGGGATTCAGAGCCCTCTCTAGAAATGACAGTTGAACTCTTTCTTGTGTGTATGTGATATGAGGGTCTTATTCCCATCTCTCCTTCCTAAATAAATGTTACCACTCTGCAGTGGACTTCTTTGCTTTTTGTGCTAAAGGAAAATAGTCAACAGCTGGGTATTTGGGAAAGCTACAGGTCCCAGGAAGTAAAGGGGAGATAGAGGCAAGGAAGCCCAGGTAAAATAGGCCTGCCCCTTTAAGGTAGTGTCCCTCCCCTGCCCCCCTCCCTCCAGGTGACCCTTGCCCCCTTGCCTGCCATAGGAAGGCTGGGTTCCCCTTCTTCTGAACGTCCTTCCTGTCTCCTGCTGTCAGGTAATGCCAACCTCAACCCCCTGGACCAGTGGCTCCAATCAGATTTTGCTCCCCAGATCTTCAGCCAGGTCTGAAAGCAGAGGGGAGCCCTGGATTTGTTTTCCTGTTTGTCCCCTGCAGAGCTTCCCAGGTGTCGGTCATTGATTTCTGAACACTGCTCTTATGCTTCCCAGGGTGGGAGATTATTGGTTCTTGGGCTTTCTGGGGTAGGGAATTGCTAAGAACAGTCTCTCTCCCACATGCATCTGGGATTACCACTTACCTGCCTCTCCCTGCTCCTCCTCAATTTAGGGGCTCTTGGGTGCAAACTTCCCAGGGTGCATGGGGCTGGGGTTGGAGAAAGAGGAAGTTCTGTGACAGACAGAGGTAGGTAGGTGTGCTGGGAGTACATACAAAGGGTACTAAGTGTTTAGAAGAGGGCGAATTACTTAAGAAGAAGGAAAAAAAATAAGTACAGGTTCTCAACCATGTGGCTTTCTCACAGTAGAGGGGGGCCCTCTCCCAGCCCAAAGTGACCTTTGACCCCCACCCCAGAGAGCAGTGAACCATTAACTCTTCTATGTGAACCTTCCCACACTGGCCACACCCCTTGCCCCGCCCCAAAGCAGGTGGGCTAAGACAAGGGAGCCTGTCCATCTCAGCCCTCTATATGACGTGGCCTCCATTGCACCTGGGCACCTGGAGGCTGAGCCCAGGTTCCCCTCCCTGACTCAGGAACCTTGTAACGTCCAACCTGCCAGGGACCCGAGGTGGCAATTCTCGTCATCAGTAGGGGTGAGCACCTGGGAACTGGGTGGGGTGAGGGGAATAAAGAGATGAGGCAAGATTGGAGGATGGGGGATGGATCCGATGTGAAGAGAGCCCTGGTTTGGGGAGGTGCTCTGAAGTCTGGATGACCAACTGTTCCAGAGGAAGGCAATGGGGAGGGAGAGAGAAGACCTGAGCTGAAGCTGCTTTCAACTCTAGACAAAGGAAGGAGGTGGTTTTCCCGTGGCCCTGAGCTGGAGAGCAGAAGAGTGCCCCTAATTCCCTCCTTTTTTTTTCCACCTAGGGTACAAACCTCAGGATGTACCAGTGGGACTAGAAGCCAGAACCAGAAACTCAAACAGATTCCCCTCCCTATCATGGGAGCTCCAGTGCATTATCTGTTGGCTGGCCTGTGTGTGGGGATCATCTTGGGCTGGGTAGGGGGCTCAGTCCCCTACCTAGGCCCTGCTGAGCAGGAGCAGAACCATTACCTGGCCCAGCTGTTTGGCCTGTATGGCGAGAATGGGACACTGACTGCAGGAGGCCTGGCCCGTCTTCTCCACAACCTAGGTCTGGGCAGAGTCCAGGGGCTTCGACTGGGACACCATGGGCCCCAGACAGGGAGGGTTGTACCCTCAGCAGGAGACAATTTGACACACAGGTACTAACCTCTTTCTCCCCCCCCCCATCCCCGAAATGCTCTTATCCACCAACTGTTTTAGTGCTTAGCTTAGTCCTTCAAATTACACACCCCAGGAACAACTCTTCAAGACCCTGCTTGCCTCTATTGCCTCCAAATTTTCTCCTCCAAATTCCTGGAAACTTAAATTCCTTGTTCTTGAGCTGGGATGTAGTTCAATGGTTGAGCACTTGTCTACCACGCTCAAGGTGTTGTGTTCTATTCCCAGCACTGTAAGAAAGCAAATTTTAGAAAGACAATAAATTCCTGGCTGAGTCTCAATGCTCAGTACTCCAAGCTGACTTTGGCTCCCAGTTTGGAGTGCTTCCAGCTTTTTCCTTTAACACCAATGTCACCATTCTTAGGCTCTCCTACAAAGTGACAGTTCTCAAATCTTACCAGGACTGAATCCTGGATCCTAGGAATTCCAGCCCTTCCTAACCTCTTAGGAGAACTCAAGGAAGGTGTTTGAGAGCATGAGCAAGTCCAGCTTGTTCTGTTATACATTTCAGGCTCCAGGACCCAGAGCTGAGTGTGGATGTCTGGGCAGAGATGCCTCTGAGTCCCTCAGGCTGGGATGACCTGGAGGAGTCAAAGGCCTCCCACAATGGACCTGCAGCACCTTCGGGCTTGGACCTCTTTCACAGGCTGCTGCTGTTGGACCATTCATTAGCTGACCATCTGAATGAGGATGTAAGTCTGATGGTCTCTAGAAAGGAGCTATGGGATTAGGTGGCCTGACTTGCTTAGAGTCTATACTTTAATGGTTACTTAAAAAAAAAAATCTCGGGGCTGGGAAGGTGGCTCAGTGGTAGAGCATGCATGAGACCCTGGGTTCGATTCCTCAGCACCACATACGCAAAAAGAGAAAAGCCAGAAGTGGCGCTGTGGCTCAAGTGGTAGAGCACTAGCCTTGAGCTGAAGAGCTGAGGGACAGTGCCCAGGCCCCATGACCGGACCCCCCCCAAAAAAAAACTCAGGGCTGGGAATGTGGCTTAGTGGTAAAGCGCTTGCCTAGCATGCATGAAGCCCTGAGTTCGAGTCCTCAGTACCACATAAACAGAAAAAGCCAGGGGCTGGGGAGGTGGCTCAGTGGTAGAGCGCTTGCCTTGCATGCCTGAGGCCCTGGGTTCGATTCCTCAGCACCACATAAGAAAAAAGCCTGAAGCGGTCCTGTGGCTCAAGTGGTAGAACGCTAGCCTTGAGCTGAAGAGCTGAGGGACAGCGCCCAGGCCCAGAGTTCAGTTTTCTTTTGGCTGTATTGAGGGTTTGAACTCAGGAGCTTGAGCATACCAGATAGGCACTCTACCACAGAAATGGAGTCTCATTGACTTTTTCTGTCTGGGCTGGTCTGGGACTGAGATTCTTCTGATTGATCTCAACCTGCCATGTAGCTGGAATGGTAGGTGTATGCCATCATGTCCTGCGATTGGTCAAGAGTATATGATTATATACTGGGCTATCTTCAAATAACAGTTCTCCCTATCTCAGCCTCCTAAGTAGCTAGAATTACATGTGTGAGCCTCTTGTGCCCAGCTTAGATGGCTGTCTTTACTTACATTGACAGTGACAGTGAACTTGTTCCAAGACTGTATGATCCTGAAAAGTAATTGGATGAGAAAGCAGGTTAATGAGTGCCCCATCACAGAAAGCATCCACGTCAAGGCTGGACAAACTTATGATAACACTGTTGAGCAGATGGGTGGCATTTCAGATTCTTTTCCATTTGAGGATTCTAGCATGGAGGATTCTAATTGTCACAAGCTCATCATCAAACAAAGAAGGGAGATGATGGAAATGTCCACTGGCATCCAATTTGTCTTGAACTGAACTTTCATTCTTTTTGTTGTTGTTGCTGATCCTGAGGCTTGAACTCAGGGCCTGGCCATTGTTCTCTGATCTTTATTTTTTTTTTTTGGTCAGTCACAGAGCTTGAATTCAAGGCCTGGGCACTGTGCTTGGGCTCTTTTGTTCAAGGTTAGTGCTCTACTACTTTGAGCCACAACACCACATCCAGTTTTCTGATTGTTGATTGGAGATAAAAGTCTCATGGACTTTTCTTTTTTCTTTTTTTCTTTTTGTTGGTCGTGGGGCCTGAACTCTGGGCCTGGGCCCTGTCCCTCAGCTCTTCAGCTCAAGGTGAGCACTCTACCACTTGAGCCACAGTACCACTTCCAGCTTTTTCTGCTAATGTCGTGCTGAGGAATCGAACTCAGGGCCTCATGCATGCAAGGCAAACACTCTACCACTGAGCCACCTTCCCAGCTCATGGACTTTTCTGCCTGCGCTGGCTTTGAACTGAGATCCTCAGTTCTCAGCCTTCTGAGTAACTAGGATTATAGGCGTGAGCCACCAGCACCCTGCTCCCCTGAGCCTTTTGCTCAAGGCTAGCTCTCTACCACTTGAACCACAGCTTTACTTCTGGCTTTTTGCTATTTAATGGGAGATGAGTCCCACAGATTTTCTGCTCAGGCTGGCTTTGAACCATGTTTCTCAGATCTCAGCCTCCTGTGTAGCTATGATTATAGGTATGAGCCACTGGTTTCCAGCTTTGAACTGAGTATTTTCATTGGGTCCATTTATTATGAGTAACTTAGTTCCCTGACTCTGATGCTTTTGCCAATGTGAGCAAAGGAGACCTTGAGAGAGTCTGTGCAATGGAAGGAGAGATGGAAAGAGCTGAGTTATAGTTCTCAGGGACTCCTTCATTGTATAACATTCTCAACTCCTAGTGTCTAAATGGCTCCCAGCTGCTGGTCAATTTTGGCCTGAGCCCTGCTGCTCCTCTGACCCCTCGCCAGTTTGCTCTGCTGTGCCCAGCCCTGCTTTACCAGATTGACAGTCGTGTCTGTGTCAAAGCTCCAGCCCCGGCTCCTCCAGGAGATCTACTGTCTGGTCAGTGAATGAGAAGTGGGTAGGGAGCACCCTGTGTCCTGGTAGGGAATGGACCCCCTACCAAGGAAGAAGGTTCACTGGGGCCCAATGTCCCTTGCAATGTAACTCTTCCCCACTTTGCCTCTGGATCAATCCTGCCTGACTTTGGCTCCTGATTCTCCCCAGCCCTGCTTCATAGTTCCCTGGCAGTCCTGCTGCTCAGCCTTCCTGCTCCCCTCTCCCTGCTGCTGCTGAGGCTCCTGGGACCTCGTCTATTTCGGCCTTTGTTGGGCTTCCTGGGAGCCCTGGCTGTGGGCACTCTTTGTGGGGATGCGCTGCTACACCTACTGCCACATGTATGTGAAACCCCTGTCCTCCCTGCCCTCCCAACCCAGGGGCAAATGGTGTCCATGAATCCAAGGTGTTCCCAGCCACAGGCAACCCTTCCCCTTTTCATCAGCTCCCAGATTCCACTCCCCTACTCCTAGTTTCAGCCCACAGCTGCCCCCACAGAGTAGATGAGTACCTTCCTTGTGAGAGGGATGTGGGTGGGTGTGGGGGCTTCCAGGGACCTTTCCTCTCTGACCTCCTTCCTGACAGGCACAAAGAGGGCAGCACACAGGACCTAATGGGAGACCAGAGGAGGACCTGGGTCCAGGGCTGTCGGTGCTTGGAGGCCTTTTCCTGCTCTTTGTGTTAGAGAATGTGCTAGGGCTGTTGCGGCGTAGAGGGCTCAGACCAGTGAGTGACATCTTTTTCTCCTCCTCCTGCCAAGACCAGAATCCTAGCCAAGAACTGGCCAAGCAAGCCATGCATGAGGGGGCAGCTTGTTCTCCTGGCTCTGGGCTATCAGCTGTCCACTAACAAATGAGTATGGGTTCTTAGCATAGGCCCGGGACTTCTGGCCAAATGATCTCCTCTACCAAGTTCAAGCCAACCAAGAAACAGAGGGAGGTGCTAACCTGGAAGGGGGGAGGCCAAACAGCATTCCCCAGGTGCCAGAGGTAGAAGCAGGTGTTCACTTTCCCAGCTGGTGGCCCAGCCTCCCCTTAGTCCCTGGCACTACTGCCTCCTCCACCAGGAGGGATGTCTTCCTATTTCAGAGATACTGCAGGCGCAAACGGAATCTTGGAACACCAAATCTGGACCCCGAAGATGGCAGTGGGACGGCCCTGCGGCCCCTGCAGGCGGCTCCAGGTGACTAGAGGAGAAATAATGTGGGCTCCCAGATCACAATGCTCACCTGCAGCTCCCAACACTTGTCCTTGTCCTTCTCCTGCAGAGCCAGAGGCTCAGGGCCAGAGGGAACACAACAGCCAGTCTCCACCAGCTCCAGCCTCTGCTGGACACCAAGGCCACAGTCATGGGCAGCAGGGTGGTGGTGGTGCCAGTATCACGTGGATGGTCCTTCTGGGTGATGGCCTGCATAACCTCACTGATGGGCTGGCCATAGGTGTGCAGGGGAGAGAACAGAGGGAGAAAATGGGAGTCCCAGAGAGGTCGGGACTTCTAGTTGTCAGCTACAACAAGGAGAGGGGGCTGCCAGGAAGGGGGAAGATTATCACAGAGGGATAAGGGGATAGAAGGAGGTGGCCCTCTGTACTGATACCTTTCAACCCTACTGACCTCAGGTGCAGCCTTCTCTGATGGCTTCTCCAGTGGCCTCAGCACCACTCTAGCTGTCTTCTGCCATGAGCTGCCCCATGAACTGGGTAAGAATGGAACATGTGGAGTGTGTGGGCTCTAGAAGGGGGAGATCTCCAAGAAGCAGAACTCAGAAGCTGGTGGTTGACACAGGTGGGGGTGGGAGAAGGGGCAGCGCTGGCTTATTCCCTTTTGTCCTATCCTCTCTCCGCCACAGGTGACTTTGCAATGCTGCTGCAGGCAGGGCTGTCCTTCCAGAGGCTGCTGCTGCTGAGCCTTGTGTCTGGAGCCCTGGGACTGGGAGGTGCAGCTCTGGGGGTGGGGCTCAGTTTGGGCCCTGTCCCTCTCACCCCCTGGGTGTTTGGGGTCACGGCTGGGGTCTTCCTCTATGTGGCCCTCGTGGACATGGTAAGAGGTGTAGGGTACAGGAGTGGAACCAAGGACGGTGGGAGGTGCTAGCTACAGAGAGGAGGGAAGCAGCAGTCCCTCCACCTCCCCCAGGTCAGGAGGGGACTGGCCCTTAGGCCAGTTTGTGTCGGAGAAACAAGGGACCAAAACTAGTGCTGGGGGAGGGGCTTTGCTGATCATTCACAGATACCTTCTCTATCTCAGGCTAAGAGGTCAGAGGCTCTGTTTTCCAGGGCAGGGGAAGGTTGGAGGCCAGGCCAGAATCCTGACAGTCTTCTTTTCTTCCAGCTACCAGCCCTACTTCGTCCTCCTGAGCCCCTACCCATGCTCCATGTGCTGCTGCAGGGGCTGGGGCTGCTGCTAGGGGGCAGCCTCATGATCACCATAGCCCTGCTGGAGGAGCAGTTATTGCCCCTGGCCTCTGATGGCTGACAGGGGCCAGTGGCAAGGGATCCAGGTTGCCCTTCCTTCCCCCCAACCACAGGAATGGAGGCGGGACACAGGGCCAGTAGGAGCAATAGGATTTTAATAAACAGAACCCATCCCCAAAGCCATGACTACGACAGTTGTACTTGCACCAAAACAGCATAGAAAACCAAGGTGTGGTGGGAGGGCTCAAAGCAGGTTGGAGGAGGACATGAGTGGGGGCCTGGAGGGTGCAGGGTGCATCCATCTTCAAGGGAGAGCATTGTGCTTTAGCCCAGGGAGGAGTGGGAGGGGTGGGACAAATGCACCGAGGTCCCCACTTTTTCCTGTAGCCCTCAGCACCCTGGGGATGCAGGCATCTGGGCAGATCTGCCCTTTATTGCTGCCCACCAGCATTGAACACCCCCGACCCCAACACTAGCACCACAGGTGGATCTGGGACAAGGGAGAAGGGCAGGAATGGGAAAATTGCTTAGAGAAAGATTCAACTAGAATCCAGTGAATTGTGCTCAGTTCTCTTTACTTCCTACAACCGAGTACATGGGTCACAGGGTGGAGGGTGCAAACAGGACATGAGGCATGCCCCTCTGTGCCCCCCAACACACACCTGCATACAGGATGGTGGTGTCTGCAGCATCACAGGTCATGCAGGGCATGGGGAAGGGGAGGTTCACACACACATAGATGCCCACAGCGGGTACCAGACAGAGAACGCCCCTGAATATACACAGCTGTACATGGGGAGCCCCCCCACACCTGGGGAGCTCCCACCCCAACCCTCTCCCCTGTCTTGCCGTTCCCCAGCGGAGGAACTGTATTGCTTTGAGAGAGCCACCCTGGGGGCTGCTCTGCCAGGCACCCTCCCCTCCCACCCACCCCCATTTTGGCACATCTGCAAGACACACGGCAGCGAGAGGAGGCATCCTCCCTCCCAGGCTTCTGTTGGCTTAGAGTTGGGGAAGGGGAATAGGAGACTTCATCCTCCATCTTTCTCCTAGCCCTTCCCAAACCTCTGCCAAACCCATTCCAGCCAGAACCCACCCCAACCCCCTGAACACACACACACACACACACA
>NW_012267219.1:1615884-1619365 GCF_000151885.1 Dipodomys ordii
GGGGGGGGTTAGATTTGCTTGGGGGCAACATAAGGGTGTGTAGATCATGCCCTGTGTCTGGATTTTTCTGAGGCCTCCAGCAATGGTCCAGAGTATAAGTCCAAGACTTTGGTTTTCTCCCTTTGCAGATTCTGTATGGTTTATTCTGAAGTTCCTAACTTCAGTGAGCCCAATCCAGAGTATAGCAACCAGCAGGCACCCAACAAAGTGGTGAGTCTCCTAGCCTGAAGGTAGAGAAAGTGGTCGGGGCAGGTGTGGTGGGGAACAGGATCTTAGTGTGTAATCTGTGCCTTCAGGTGCAGAATGACAGCAGCCCTACGGTCCCCCAGGCTACCACCGGAGCCCCTGTCACCTCTCCAGGTACATTTTCTTCCATCCATGACACCTCCTGTTCCCTTACTCACCTCATCCTGGAAAGATTCATTGCCCTCATGATATTCCTCTCCACCTAATTCTTCGCACTGGACTCTCACTTTTGTGCCTTTTGCATTCTCAGCTCTGACTTCCCCACACACGGCAGTGACTATTGAGAGCAAGAAAGCTTACATGTACTTACTTAAAATATGTTTGTCAATTCCTTATAACAAACTCCATTTACATAAATAACATTTTTGTAAGTATAAATATACCTAGTCAGGGCTGGGAAGGTGGCTCAGTGGAAGAGGTGTTTGCCTCGCAGGCATGGAGCCCCGAGTTTGATTCCTCAGTACCACATAAACAGAAAAATCTGGAAGTGGCACTGTGACTCAAGTGGTAGAGTGCTAGTCTTGAACAAAAGAAATTCAGGGACAGTGCCCCAGGCCCTGAATTCAAGCCTCAGGATTGGCAAAAAAACAATTTTACTTTTTTTTTTTTTTTGGTTGTGGGGCTTGAACTCTGGGCCTCGGTGCTGTCCCTCAGCTCTTCAGCTCAAGGCTAGCACTCTATCACTTGAGCCACAGTGCTACTTCTGGTTTTCTGATGGTTAATTAGAGGTAAGAGTCTCATGGACTTTCTTGCCCTGATTGGCTTTGAACCTCAATCCTCAGTTCTCAGCCTCCTGAGTAGCTAGGATTACAGGTGTGAGCCACTGGCACCTGGCAAAAAAAATTACATATATATGTATGTATATATATATATATATATATATATATATATATATTAAAAAATATATACCTAGTCATGCATCTTTTTTTTTTGTTCTGTTGTGGGGCTTGAACTCTGGTCCTGGGCACAGTCCCTCAGCTCTTCGGCTCAAGGCTAACGCTCTACCACTTGAGCCATAGTACGACTTCCATTTTTCTGGTTGTTAATTCAGGATAAGGGTCCCACGAAGGGCTGGGAAGGTGGCTCAGTGGTAGAGTGCTTACCTTGCATGAGTGAGGCCCTGGGTTTGATTCCCCAGCACCACATAAAACAGAAAAAGCCAGAAGTGGTGCTGTGGCTCAAAGTAGTAGACCACTAACCTTGAGCTGAAGAGCTAAGGGATAGCACCCAGGCCCAGAGTTTAGGCCCCACAAATCACACACACACACACGTACACACACACGCACACACACATACAATCTGCCTAGGCTGGCTTTGAACCACAATCCTCAGATCTCAGACTCCTGAGTAGCTAGGATTATAGGTGTGAGTCACCAGTGTCCACCTTCATGCATCTTTTAGTGATAAATGTGCTCCCATTTCTTGGGATGTATGATCAGAGTACATGGACACAAACTTGGTGGCATCACCTACAGTACAGCTAAGCTATATGGTATAAATTTTTTCTTTTTCTTTTTAATTTTTCATTACTTTTTTTTATTGTTGTTGTTGTTTTCTGTCAGCACTAGGGCTTGCAGTCAGGGCCTTGCACCTTTTTTTTTTTTGGCCAGGCTTGGTGGTTGAACTTATCCTGACATGGCTGAGTCATGAGCACCATCCCTGTCTGCTCAAGACTAATGCTTTACCTCTTCCAGCTTTTTGCTAATTAATTGGAGATAGGAGTCTCTTGGATTTGCCTTGGGGGCTGGCTTCATACCTCAGTTCTTAGATCTCTTATCCTCCTGCATAACTAGGTTATAGGCACAGGCCACTGATGCCTCGCTAATTTTTCACTACTTCTTTATCTTTTGAACTTTTTTATTAAAAATTAAGTCACAGGCACACATTAGCCTAGGCTTACACAGGGTCAGGGTTAGAAAAAGGTGGGTATAGAGGAGTCAATGTTAAAAAGAATTAGGAAAACTAAAAGAAAGGTCAATGTTAAGTTTTTAGCCATATGTATGTATACACACACACACACACACATTTTTTTTTTTTTTAAATTTTGATCGGTTGTGGGGCTTGAACTCTGGGCTTGGGCACTGTCCCTGCATTCTTCAGCTCAAGGCCAGCGCTCTACCACTTGAGCCACAGCACCACTTCTGGTTTTTTAGTGGTTTTTATTGGAGATAAGAGTTTCACATACTTTTCCTGCTTGGGCTGGCTTTGAACCACGCTCCTCAGATCTCAGCCTCCTGAGTAGCTAGGATTACAGGCATGAGCCACTGGTGCCCGGCTTATGCCATATATATTTCTTATTCAGCTTTTGTATCTATTTGTAAAAACAAAATGAATCAGCATTTGGTAATTGATTTTAGGAACAGAGGATTTTGTTATCTTCTTTTACTTGTGCCACTGGAAGTCCTTCAGAGGCATGGTGTCACTCCTCAGCCCCACACTTTCTTTTTTGTCAGTCATTGGTCTTGAACTCTGGGCTTGGGTGCTGTCCCTGCGCTTTTCAGCTCAAGGTGAGTGTTCTACCACTTGAGCCACAGCACCACTTCTGGTTTTCTGGTGGTTTCATGGATTTTCCTCCCTGGGCTGACTGAATTGTCATTTCAGCCTCCTGAGTAGCTAGGATTACAGGCATGAGCCACCGGCACCCAGCTCTGCCTGACAGTTTCTTAGTAAATAGAAGGGGTACATTCTAAAGTAACAAAAAATGTAGTGCAGGCTGGGGCACTGTGGCTCAAATAATTGGGCCCCTGCCTAGCAAGCAGAACTCACTGAACTCAAACTTAGCATACATGTGTGTATATGTGTGTATACAAATACCTATAAATATGTACACATATGTAAATACATAAATGGGTAACAATCACTTATTATCAAGTATTATATAAGACACATTAATTGTATGTGCTATGCTTTATATGACTAGCATTTCAGTAGGTTTGTTTATCCAGCTTCAAAAAACAGACACATTAGTGATACATTATATTACAACATTACCATGGTTACATTGCTGCCAGACAATGGGAACCTGGCAGTTTCATTGCAATGCTACAGGACCCCTATCAATGTGGTCAGTTGCTGACTGAAACATTGTTAAAGATGGATAAGTGGGAATATCTTCTATGAGTCTGATTCTTTTTTTTTGGGGGGGGGGTCTGGTCATGGGGCCTGAACTCTGGGCCTGGGCGCTGTCCCTCAGCTCTTCAGCTCAAGGCTAGCGCTCTATCACTTGAGCCACAGC
>NW_012267219.1:1629345-1645476 GCF_000151885.1 Dipodomys ordii
ACACACACACACACACACACATACCTACACACACACACACATACACACACACACACACACACACACACACAAAGCTGAGCTATCCAGGAATACAAGCGGAACAAGGAGATTGTCCGGGATGGGAGCAGAGGCGGTAGGGAAAAGACTGGAAGCAGAGACCCCACCCTGGCATGGGGTAAGACTGGCACAACAGCTACTTTAGTGCAATTGGAGAGGGTGCCCAGAGCGAGGGTGGGGACGGGAGGGAAGGCTCTCCCCACCCTCCCCGGGTCATCAGGCTTGCAGACTCCCCAGGGAAAGGGCCTAACAGGAGTGAGCGAGGGCCAAGGGCGGGTCCTCTGGTCACCCGCCACCCTCTGCCCTCCCAAATGCAGTGACGGTGTCCCCCTCACGCCTACATGGGCAACAGCAGCCTCAGAGTCAGTACCTTCAAGTAATTCAAAGAGCAGACCCTCCCACCCCAGCTCCCTCCCGTCTCTGGGATTTGGTCGCTTCTCTAGGGGTTGGGTCAGGAGGAGGGAGTCCCCGTGTCAGACCCTTCCCTCTGTCTCCCTCTTCCCAGACCACTGGACTTGGTCCTCAAAGATTCCTAAGCTCTGCCCTTGCCCAGCCTGGGTCAAGGACTGGAGGGCTGGAGCCAGCACAGAGGGGAAAGGGCTGCTTTGCTCCTTACTCCTCCTTTGTAAAAGGTAGGGTTTGAACTCGGTGGGTAGGAAGGGGCTCACACTCTGTTGCCCCAGGAGTAGGGTTTCTGGGCTAGGGTCTGTAAGGCTATTTTCCTTTGCGGTGGGAAGGGGAGGTGGAAGATGAACACTGGGTGTGGGGAGAGGGTGAGAAATGGCTGAGAGGGAAGGGGCCTCCCCGCTGGAGCACAGTCACCGGAGTCATTTCGACAAAGAAACACTCGTGTGCATAAGATTGTGTGCCTACTCCCAGCCCTGCCAGCCTGGCCCCACCCCAGCTCATGGGACCCCTTCCAAGACCGCAGAGAAGGTTTTAGGGGTACAGTTGTAGAACCGTTCTCTGACCCCACCCTCCCCACCCCCAGCCTCTTCTCCCCTTCTAGGTCCAGGGAGTAAGAAGGTGCTCGGGTGGGCAGACAGTGGTGGAAACAGTATTGAGTTTTCCTTTGGTTACATATTGAAGGCAAAGGTGAGCTGGACTTACAGTCAAAACGGATAGGGGTGAGGAAGGAAGAGGGGCCATGGCTGGGGTTGGAGAGGGAGGCAAGCCCTCCTCAGCCCCTCCACCCCAAGGAACACATGTCTACGTGGGGTGGCAGTCCCTCAGTCTCATCTCTCCCACCCCCCACAGCACCAAACAAAAGCAGCACCTCCCCCAGGGGCCGCTCCCCACCCCAACCTGGGCTGTACATTCAGTGGTTTTCAGCAGTCCTATGGCTCAGGGGGCCACGGGGTGGGGGAGGTGGCCCATCAATCAATCTCAGGTGGACAGTGGCAGCGGCCCATGGCTGCAGGTCCATTCTGGGACCCACAGTTGGTGCCGTTCGTTCGTTTTTCTGAAGCAGAGTACACAACCTTACCAAAGCCACCACCCGATCAGAAACATCCCCCCAAAAATCAGAAACTTAAAAACTGGCTCTCGTCATCTCGCCCTCTGCTCCGCACGTCTGTTTCCCTGTCTCCTATGTAGCCCTCGCTCTGTCTCCTTTGCTCGGCACCTGGGCTGCTCCCAGGGTCCTCACTTAAAAATAGGCCTTTTCATAAAAGTGCTTATTACTTGAAGCAAGTGCTTTAGAGCTGCGGTGGGGAGGGGAGACGGGGAGGGTGAAGGGAAGGAGGCATTTCCTCCCCACCCGACCCCCTTAAGATTGGGGGGCATTCTGCCTGTTTTACTTCTCCACACCCGTTTAAGTCAAAGAGGTTTCAAAATAAAACAAAACAAAACAAAAACTCTTAACATTAAAATAAATATGCAGTGGCCATGAGAATGGTCAAAATGCTTCAAAAAACACTAAGGGCTGAGGAGCCCGGGGTGAGGTGCGGGATTTCCTTTGGCATAAGGAGAGGAGGCTGCTGGCCCTCCAGGGCTCCTCACAGCCATGCCAGTGAGGAGGGACAGAGGACTGACTCCCTGCCGTCTTCCGGGCACTGATGACAGTGTGCCCAGGACAGCAGGGTACCGACAGCCACCAGAAATCTCATCTAGCAAAGCAAAACAATGGGGCTCCTGACATACTCATACTCTTCCTGTCATCACGAAGCATTGATAAAAGAGAACACGACTGATACCCCGGAGTCATTCCCGGAAGACCTGTCTCCCCACTCCCTGGGCCCCCCACCACCACCTAATTCCCAGCACCAAAATGAGAGGGAGGGGGTGGGAACTGGGAGGATCTAGGAAAGAGAATTGAAATTGGGGACAAGCTTTGCAGAACCAGCAGGGTGGGGGTGGGGGCAGCAGCCCTTAAGAGAGGTCACATTGATTGTCGTATAGGGGAGGACAAAGGATGAAGTGGGGGAGGGAGACGGGCAAGAGGGGGCATCCAAGGCCCTTTGGCTTTGAAAACAAAAATAAAAACTAAAAGCTGCACAATCCTTCTCACCAATAATGGTCATTTGGAAGCCTTGAAATGGTTTAGGATCTAAAGGTTGAAGAAGCAAGACACAGAGATAAGGAGGGACTGTGAAAAGGAGTAAGGACTTGGACAAATGCCCCAGGCTTCAGGGAACCAGCATGAGGTATGGTGCAGGGGATCTGGAGGGAGGGAGGGAGCCCTGGGACAGCCCCTCTCCCCTCAGCTCACCCATGGCAAGGGTGGCGAGACATTCAGGAGACACACTGGAAAAATGGGTAAGGAAGTAAATAAAGCAAGCTCGGGTGGGGGAAAGGGACTGAGGGCTCCCACACGGGAGTCCCTATACTGTGTAAACGAAGCCTGTCCAGTTCTTGAGGGACAATACTGATGACAGCCAAACTGGGCAAGGATGCACTGCAGGATGGAGGGGCAGGACCTCTATTCAAGTTCTGTGTCTTGGCCCCTGGCTGAGGTATTGAGTGTGAGGAAGGGACACTGGGCTACACGAGTAGGTCCAATTGGGGCAGAGGCTCACCAAGATGGTTGGACAGGGCATCTGAAGGGACCAGGGCCAGATGCAATGCTACATTTAGAGAAAACACTGCCCCTCCTCACTCCAGCCCAGTTTGGCTTTTGGGGTACAAGTTCGAGGAATCTTATCAGTGCAGCCCCTACTCAATCCCATTTCCCCCTGTGCTGGGAGGCAGGGGACTGAGCTCCAGTGTCTGCCTGTAGCTCCCTTGACCAGAACTTTCTCCTCACACTGGAGGAAGGCCTGCTTTCCTAAAGAGCAGCCTTGGTCCCTAGTCTGCCCCTGCCCCTCCCACCGTCTTTGGCTTCAGATCAGGAGTGACTGGGGCAGTGGGTACTCTCCAACATGAAGGAAGGTAGAGGCAGACAAAGGGCATAGAGGAACCCAGGGACTTGGGGACACGAGAGGAAGAACGCGGTCCCTCCCTCCACACACATGCAAGCACATGCCTGAAACACAGAGGACATACTAGGGCTGTGGTTTTGAAATGGGCAGGAAATTAATTTGTTTCTTCCCCTAAAGAATAAAATGCGTACTTAAAAATTCATGACAAGCCTCAAAGTTCAGGGAGAAGAGAGCCGGGGAGGGAATGGCCACAGGCTCTGTTCTCCCAAAAGAAATTAAAAGAAAGAAGCAAGGTTAAAGTGCGTGGTTAGGGGCCAGGTCAGGAGGTGGGAGGTGGGGCAGGCTGTGGGGGCAGAACCAGCCCTTGATTTGCATATGAGGAGCCAGGGGAGAGTGCAGGATTGGGGCCCAGGTACAGTAGTTGCTGCTTCAAGTGTTTTGCATTTGAACTTTAGGGGTGATAGGGTAAAGAGTAGGGGGAAAGTTCCAGGCCCCAGTGCTAAATACCCTCCCCCTTCATCCTCTAGCTGCCCCTGAAGGGGGAGGGGGACACCCCAGAGTGCTCACACAGTACCAGAAATTAAGGCTTCTCACTGCTGCGGGGATGGAGGGGCCAGCCGAGCAGGGAGGCAGTGATGGGTATGGAAGAAGAGGAGGGGTCTGCCTGGCAGTAGGGGCAGGGAGAAGGGGTGGGGGGACACAGAGGAGAGTCAGAAGGAAGGAGGAGGGGGAGCTGGTAGCAGAAAGGGGAACTGAGAGATGGAGTCAAAGAGAGAGGGAGCCAGGCATTTAGCAATCATTTTGGGACACTTGGCAGAAAGGGTTGCCCTGGGGTACCAAGGGCCTGGGGTGCTCCCAGTCGGTCCCAGACCCCTGCCAGGCCAGGATGGTGTGGCAAAGGGGTGAGCAGCTGCTCCCCAGTGCTTCCTTCCCCCCTCTGCCCCGCCACCCAGTCGTGTTCTCCTTTAAAGTGCCCTAAATGTGTAGACTTTTTCTAAATAAATAGAATAATATCAAGCCACCGGCAGGGAGAGGGACACTGGAGGGGGCTACTCAGAGTAGCAGCCATCTAACCCAATGGCACCGTGCCGCTCCTGGCTGTAGGGGCAGGAGGCCCCGTGGGGCAAGGCGCCACAGCCACCCACCGTCTTGGCGGCTGCGATGCCGCAGTTCTTGAGCAGGCTGAAGCTGAAAGGACTGACGGCGTCCTTGGGTGGGAAAGGCTTCATGGTGGAAAGGATCAAGGCCAGGCAGTCTGCCACATCTTTGTTGGGAGCGCAGGCCAATGCTGGGGTGTGACCTGCAGGGCCAAGGGGAGTAACTGAGGCAGGACCCCTGGGTCCCAGGGTTCCCATCCACCCTCCCCAGGTCCTGAGCTCTCAGTTGTAGAGGGGAACCAAGGCAGGGAAGCACCCAGCATGGTCAGAAATCTGGGGCGGTAAAGGCCCAGGGAGACTGACAGGCAGGTTCTAAGTACAGGGGAGGGGCAGCACATGGGGCCAGCAGCCAGGGGGATGGATGGGAGGCCTTCCTGACTCTGCTGACTCTCCACCCAGTTCCATCAGACTCCCCTTTGCGACTCAGAGTACTGGTGTTGGGTCCCTGCTCTCAAGAGTTCCCCTGGGAAGAAAATCTCATTTATAGCAAGGTTAAGAAGTCACCTCCTGTAGAATGTCCCTGACCCCAAACCTGGGAGAGGCGGGGGGCTCCGGACCCCACCCACCTTCTTCATCCACAGCCAGCACTGTGGCCCCACGACTCAGGAGGGCCTGCACCACAGAAGCTAGACCATTCCGGGCAGCAATGTGGAGTGGCCTTGAAAGAAAGAAAGTAAAGAGAGAAACACAAAGTCAACCGGGTGCCAAGAAGTCCTGCCACCCCCAGGCAGGTGGTGAGAATGCCGAATAAATACTGTGAGCTCCAGAGAGCCTGTGAGTGTGGACCGTTTTCTTCACCCACCTGCCTCCCCCAGCCAGGAGCCCCCTTCCCTGGGCACTCACATCTGCAGCGCACTGTTGGTGGCATTGATAAGGCCAAGGTCTTGGGTTTCTGCCAGGATCATGAGGGCACATTTTTCATGGCCCTGAGGGAGAGGAACAGAGAGTGGAAATTTGTGAAGTAGAATCAAGACAGGCCACAGGGTAGGACTGGGGAGGATGGCAGACAGAGAGGAGCTGTGCTACCATCACATAGGCTGGGCAACCTTGTTGCTGGTGCAGTCTATTCTGTAATCGGGATCTGTTCTGCTCATCAGGCTTTCGTGCTGCCCCCTAATCTGGGAAGTACCTTGCTACAAGCCAAATGGAGGGCAGTGTTCTTGTTCTCATCCAGCACAGTCAGGTCTGCCTTCCCTCGATACAGCAGAAATTCTACAAGAGAAATGGGACAAAAGGATGAACACTTTTCTCCTGAGCAACAGCTATCCTAGCTGCCCACCCTTCTATCTTCAAACCCTCAAGAGATACCAAAGACACCTGTATCCTGAACTCCAACCCTTGCTAGCCTTGCAGGCAGGGCTGACCCACCCTGCCAACACCCTGGGGACTCCTCCCTGCCACAGCGGAGCCCCTACACACCCACAGCAGCGGTCTGCCCGTTCTCAGCCGCCGTCATGAGTGCAGTGCGGCCAGTGTGGTCAGTGGCGTTCACCTCAGCTTGATGCTGCAGCAGCATCCGGAGCCCAGAGACATTATCCGCGAAGGCAGCGGCGTGAAGGGGGGTCCTGAGGGGCCAGGGTAGGGTGAGTTAGGGAAGGCTCTTCCACATGGACAGGAACCAAAGCCAGAGGCAGCTCAGGCTGCTCCTTGAGCACTCCGTTACTCACCGTCCTTTGGCGTCTCGGCTGTTCACAATCTTGTCACCCAGAGCTCCCAGCAACATCTCTGTGGTGCTATCCTGGTTATTAATTCTGGGGAGAGGGAGGACTCATCAGGAAGGACAAAGGAGATGTATTCCCAACCATAACGTCAGGCCATGGTGCCCTGAGAAGGCCGATGCAGAGGAAGAGACTTACACTGCACAGTGCAAAGGAGTGAAGGGGTTTCCCTCCAGGTATGAGAATGGGCTGTGTTCAAGTAACAACTCCAGACAATCTTCATGTCCTGGGTATGAGGAGGAAAGTTTGGTGATGGAGAGAAAAGGCACAGTTCTCCATCTGTCCCGTCCTATCTTAGATGCTCCACTGTGCTTCCAGATCTCTGCTACAACCCACCTTTCTCCTCAATGCCCCACACCCCTCCCTGCACCTGCCAAAGCCCCACTCATACCAGTGTAGGAGGCCCAGTGCATGGGTGAATATCCGCTGTAATCCACCCCAGCATCCAGGGGGTCTGTGGAAAGGGCAGCCTGCAGCAGGGTCCGCAGGACTGCAGTGTGGCCACAAGCTGAGGCCAGGTGAATGGGCGTGCGACCCTTAAAGTCTCGGCACAACACAAATGCATCATGGTCCAGCAAGGCAGCCAGGCAGTCCTCACAGCCAGTCACTGCCTGCAGGAGACATTCAGGGGGAGGGGTGAGGAGCCACCACTGTTCCACTGGACAGTTGCTGGGGGAAGGAGAGGGGAGGGAGACCTAGGAGCAAGAACCACTTCCAGGGCTCTAATCATTTTCTCTACAAATTCTAGTGTTAGAAATGAGCAGATTGTCAGGTGTTGGTGGCTCACACCTGTAATCCTAGCTACTCAGGTGAGGCAGAGATCAAGGTTTGTGGACTAAGGTTTGAAGCCAGTCAGAGCAGAAAATCTGACGGATTCTTATTTCCAATGAACCAGCAAAATGCTGGAACTGGAGGTGTAGGCTCAAGTGGTAGAGTGTCAACTGTGAGCACAAAAGCTAAGCAAGAGTATGTGAGGTCCTGAATTCAAGCCCCAGCACAAAAAGTACCAGCATACACACATACACACCCACACACGCGTGCGCATGCGTGTATGTGCACACACACACACACACACACACACACACACACAGAGGGGAGAAGAGAAAGGGGAGGTGGGGGTTAGGAGGGAGAGAGAGGGAGAAAGAGAGAGAGAATCTGTGTGTGTGTGAGCAAGCAAGCGGTTCTTCTCTAACTCTCTCTGCCAACAGTCAGGCTGGTCAGAGTAAATCCCAGAGCTCTTGGAGTGAAAGACCAAATAGTGAGACTGAGAGATCAAAGAACCTTGTAGGAAAGTTGGGCAGGCCTGTAGTTCCAGCTACTTGAAAGTCTGAGACAGAAGAATCTCTTGATTAGGGTCAGCCTAAGCAACACAGTGAAACATTTGTCTCAAAAAATCAAAAAGAGTTGGCCAGGTGCTGGTAGCTCATGCCCGTAATCCTAGCTACTCAGGAGGCTGAGATCTGAGGATCACAATTCAAAGCCAGCCCAGGCAGGAAAGTCCGTGAGACTCTTATCTCCAATAAAAACCACTAGAAAACTGGGAGTGGTGCTGTGGCTCAAGTGGTAGAGTGCTAGCCTTGAGCTGAAGAGCTGAGGGACAGTGCCCAGGCCCAGAGTTCAAGCCCCACCACCAACCAAAAAAAAAAAAAAAAAATCAAAAAGAGCCAGGCGCTGGTAGCACACATCTGTAATCCTACCCACTCAAGAGAGGCTGAGATGTGAGGACTGCAGTTTGAAGCCAGCCTAGGCAACAAAGTCTGTGAGATTCTTTTTTTTTGCCAGTCCTGGGGCTTGAGCTGTCTCTGAGCTTCTTTTGCTCAAGGCTAGCACTCTACCACTTGAGCCACAGCACCACTCGGCCTTTTGTTTATGTGGTACTGAGGAATCGAATCCAGGGCTTCATGCATGCTAGGCAAGCACCCTACCACTAAGGCACATTCCCAGCCCTCTGGTAAGATTCTTATCTCCAATTAACCACCAAAAAGCCAGAAGTGAAGCTATGGCTCAAGTGGTAGAATGCCAACCTTGAGTGAAAGAGCTAAGGAACAGTGCCCAGGCCCTGAGTTTAAGCTCTGGTACCCCCACAAAAAAGTGAAAAGAGCCATGTACTGGTGGTGGCTTCTCACTTATAATACAGATACACTGGGGTGAGATTTGAGAATCGTTTGAAGCCAACCCAAGCAAACAAATCCTCAAGATTCTTATCCCAATTAACCAGTGAAAAGCTGGAAGTGGAGGTATGGCTCAAGTGGTAGAGTTTTGAGTGAAAAAGCTGAGCAAGAGCACAAGGCTAGTAGATCAGGCTCCAGTACCAGCACAAAAGAAAAGAGAAAAGGAAAGAAAAAAAAAAGAAGAAGAGAAAAATCGTGTGGGAGAAGAGGAGGAGGCAGCTTTAGGACAGGTGAGCATGGAGACAGATCTGGGTGGTGGCATCACTGTCTGATGGACAGGGCCAGCAGGGTATCTTGGGCAGTCTAGGTGAGCATGTGACTGCATGTGATGACAAAGCAGGGCCCTTAGGGAAATTAGCTGGAAATGTCAGGTACTCATTCCTCAAGCAAGCAAGCATGGTAAGGCCCAGTTAAGACCTGGGTATAAAATCTTGTCCTGTTGATGGAGTGTCCTAGGCTCACACTAAGGCCTGGCTAGGAACAATCTATACTAGGGACCCACTCACCCCACGGTGGAGGGCGGTGCGGCCCCGAAGGTCAGCAGCATCAGCTGTGGATCCTTTCTCTAGCAGCAGATGTACACAGTCCACGTGGCCATTCATGATGGCCAGCATCAGTGGGGTTCTACAGAAGAGGCAGAGGAAAGGGTGAGGATCCAACACAGATGAAAAAAAAAGGTGCACCCACCTCTGGCCCACACTCACTGTCCATAGGCATCCATGACATCTGTGATGTCAGCTCGTTCCCCACTATCGATCAGCAAATGCAGGGAATCAGTGTGGCCAGAGGCAGCTGGGAGAAAAAGGGGGCTGTGTCAGGACAGTGTCAGGAAAGGAGGGAGGGAGGGAAACAGATTGATCCTGAACAACTCAGTTACGATTATGGGAAGGCCTGTGGCAGGGAGTGTTCTTCAAGGTAGTAAGCTACTAGTGAAAAAGTCTCCATGTTCCTTCTCTACCCCACCTTCAGCCTTAACTATTAAGGAGAGATGTGTTATGGTAAGGGGAGGGCGGTAGCCTGAAGTGGGCACTAACCAGCAGCGTGTAGGGGTGTCCACTTGCGCTTGCGCTCCTTGATGAGGGCAGAGGCGCCATGGGCCGTAAGCACCTCCACACACTCAGTAGAGCCTCGCTCAGTGGCCAGGAAGAGCGCGGTCCGGCCCTTGTGGTCCCTTACATCCAGATTCACCAGCGTCTCAGCCAGTGTCTTCAGGGCTTCACAGTGACCGTTGTAGGCCTAGAGTAGTGCAGGTAACCAGTGGATATAGCTGGGGACATCTCATCCCCACTCTGATTGCTGGGAGTGGGGGTGGGGCCCACAGGGAGTCACTAGACATCTGCAAGATCCTTGGGCCCCTCTGGTATCTTTCCTGCTCTGTGCCTATCCCCTCTCCAAACCACTGCCTGCTTGTCACTGCCTTCTTCCCAAAAGAAAGCAAAAGCAAAGACAAGCGTCACAAGTGCTAGCACCCTTGTTTGGGCCCAGGGGCGGGTAGTTTCAAGGAAGATGAGAAGAAAAGACATGGAACTCACAGCTAAGTGCAAAGGGCTGACTGGAATGGTGCTCTCCACATCCTCCAGGCAGTTAAAGGACATTTCTAAGAGCTGCAATGGACAGGAAAGTAGGTGCTTATGTTCTGCAACTTCCATATCTCCCCATGCCCAGCTCATAGTAATCTCCTTTTGCTGGACCAAAGGACCAGGTACCTGATCCAAACACCCTGAGTTTAAAAACCACAAATCCAAAGGCAGATTGTTGCCTTCTTCCCTTGCCCCTCCCTCCCAAACCAGATCTCAACACGTACCAGTTCAAGGTTCTGTCGGTTGCCATAGGCGGCTGCATAGTGCACAGCTGTGTAGCCCTGCCTGTCCCGCAGGGAGGGATCTGCACCATTATCCAGTAAGAACTCCAGACAGCTGGGAAACCAGGGGTGGACTGTGAGATACCGACAGGCCAGAACCACAAGGGTGCCTCCCTCTAGGAGGGCCAGAGGGGAGAAGCAGGGGGCCCCCAAGGACTCCAAACCCATTCCTTTCATGAAGTCTGCCCTGGATCACCAGCTCAACACCCTCTATATCCTCCACCCTCCCCTGGAGAGCCTGGGCTTGTGATTCAGCTGCTAGATTTCTGCTGACTCACCTATCACCCTTTCTTCTCTAGAAGGCCTGCTCCTTTCCCTCTGTGTGAGATCTAAGTCATCACAAATCTAGATGTTCCTCTTCTCTGTGGGGCCTTTCCTAACTTTCCCAGTTAGGTGCTTTCTCTGTACTGCCTGACACCCTTCTCATCTCTTACTCATTCTAATACTAATAATGGTAAGATACTAAGCACTTCCTACATATTAAATACCTTGGCTATCATAACGATCCTCAGAACTAGATGCGATTTTTTTTTTCTTGGGTCCAGTCATGAACTCTGGGCCTGGGCGCTGTCCCTCAGCTCTTCAGCTCATGGCTAGCGCTCTACCACTTGAGCCACAACGCCACTTCCAGCTTTTTTCTTTTTGCTTATGTGGTGCTGAGGAATTGAACCCAGGGCCTCATGCATGCAAGGCAAGCACTCCACCACTGAGCCAACTTCCCAGCCCCACTAGATACGATTTTTATCCCTACTATGATTGAGGAAAGTGGGCACAGAAAAGTTTTAAGTAATTTGTCAAAGGTCACATAGCGAAGCCTCCTAGATCTTAGTACTTTATTTAAGTGTTTTAAATAACCTTTTTATTTTAGAATAGTCTTAAATTGACAGAAAAACTGTGAAAATAGTGTAGGGTTTCCATATACCTCATACTCAGTTTTCCCATTAGCCACTTAAATTAATAAGTACAAGGATCTCTTCTTTTCCCAATAGCTGGGTTGTTTTTTTTTTTTTTTTTTTGCTTTTTGGTTATTCTTGAGGCTTGAACTCAGGGCCTACACACTGTCCCTGAGATTTTTTTTTCCCTTTGAGCCACAGCTTCACATCTGTTTTTTAGGTAGCTAATTGCAGATAAAAAGTCTCACACGAGCTGGGAAGGTGGCTCAGTGGTTGAGGGCTTGCCTTACATGCCTGAGGCCCTGGGTTTAATTCCTCAGAACCATATAAGCAAAAAGAAAAAAGCTGGAAGTGGCACTGTGGCTCAAGTGGTAGAGCGCTAGCCTTGAACTGAAGAGCTGAGGGACAGCGCCCAGGCCCAGAGTTCAGGCCCCATGACAGGACCCAAAAAAAAACAAAAACAAAAAAAAGTCTCACAGACTTTCCTGCCCAGGCTGGCTTTGAACTGCAGTTCTCAGATCTCAGCCTCTCTGAGTAGCTAGGATTACAAGTGCAAACCACTAATGCCTGGCTTGCTGATTAGTTTTTCAGTCCTGGAGTAATTCATCTTTATGCTTACTACTGGCTGGGAATGTGCCTGCCTAGCCTGGGCAAGAATCTAGGCTTCAGCTGGGAATGTGGCTTAGTGGTAGATTGCTTGCCTAGCATGCATGAAGACCTGGGTTTGATTCCTCAATACCACATAAACAGAAAGCCATAAGTGGTGCCATGGCTAAAGTGGTAGAGTACTAGCCTTGAGCAAAAGAAGCTCAGGGACAGTGCCTAGGCCTGGAGTTCAAGCCCCAGGACTGGGGGGAAAAAAAAAAGAATCGAGGCTTCACTCCCAGTACTCCCAGTACTCCCAACCCAATTTGCTAAGCCAGTATACCAACCAACCAACCCAATTTGCTTAGCCTTAGTACCTAGTACACTATGGGGACAGCACATCCCAGAAGCTTCTCTTATACTCACAAGAAAGCCTCCTTCCTACGGGACTCCTTCAGTGGCTCGTCCTCTTCAGCATCATGGCTGGAAGCAGTGTGGGGTTCCGCTCTAGGAAGAGCGTGAAGATGTCAGGATGGCTCAGGGAGGTATATGGGGATTGAGAAGGAACAGAAAGGAAGTCTCACCTCCGGTACGTGTCAGAGGCCGCAGCATAGTGGAGGGGAGAGCAGCCTTTACAGTCAGCCTCATTGACACCTGCCCCAGCAGTCACCAGTGTCACAGCACACTGGTAGCTACCGTTGGCAGCTGCATAGTGCAGTGGAGTCCTGCAGAAAAGTGAAAGTGGTCAGAAGAATCAGAGAAAGAGCCAAATGCAATCACATGTGCAGTCAACAGCTACTACATAATGCTTTCCTCACTTAAGTCTCCTGCTCCCATTTGACCCTCTAACCAGACACTTCCCATGAGCACTCCTACACAATGACTTACCTTCCAAATTTGTCTCTCCTCCTCAGGTCAGCTCCACTGCTCAACAGCAAATTAAGACATTCAACATTTCTAAAAGGAAGATGAGAGAGAAGAGTGAGAGAGCTTCAAGGAGCCACTGCAGTCCTAGAGAGGGTCTGAAAGAATGGAACTGTATTGCCTTCTCTGCTAGGACTGCTCTCATTGTGTAGAGGAAGAGCTCGGTAGTGAGGGCTCAGGCCCTTGTGCTCTTCTCAAGGTATGGGAAAGAAAACATACCCTCCAGAAGCAGCAGCATGAAGACAGGTGCGGCCAAGGTTGTCAGGGGTGTTGATGTCAAATCCAGCAGAAAGCACGTGCTCATTGCTGAGTGAAGACACGATGCTGTACAACTGACCTAGAGGGGCACAGCCACAGGTTGGTCCAAGAGCCCTGAGACCACCGCACATGGGTGAAGCCCTCTGTTCCCTCAACACCTGCTTGACCCTGACCAGTCAACACATACCTGAGGAAAGAAGCTTCCGGCAACAGTCAGAGAATCCAAAGAGAACAGCTAAGTGCAGGGGAAACATGTCATGGATGCCGCGCCTGGGAAGAAATTGAGGGACTCAGGGTCAAAGATTTATAGAGCCCTTTTCCATGGCCTACTACCACCCAAGGAGTCAGTAGGAGCTTCTCCAAGCTTCCCTCTTTTTTTCTTTTGACCCTCCTGGGGCTTGAACTCAGGGCCTGGGCACTGTCCCTGAGCTTCTTTTTGCTCAAGGCTAGCACTCCACAACTTGAGCCACAGTGCCACTTCCAGCCTTTTCTGTTTATGTGGTACTAAGGAATCGAACCCAGGGCTTTATGCATGCTAGGCAAGCACTCTACCACTTAGCCACATTCCCAGCCCCTCCAAGCTTCCCTTTGGCAAGCATCTCTGTGACTACATTGGATATGAGTAGTATATACAAACTGAACATGGCCTCCAAGTGGGATGAGAGGGACTCACCGGGCGGTGTCTGCGCCATTGGTCATGAGTGTGCTGATGAGCAGCTCGTGCCCATAGCGAGCAGCCACATGCAGGGGCGTGTTCCCAAATTTGTCAGCACAGTCAATCTCGCTACCTGAGATGGACATACACACATTAAGACCATTCACACCAGCTAGTTACCACTTGAGTACTTATTCAATTTGGTCAAGTTAAGCATGTCTACATGTGTTATTTTGTTTATAAACTGTAAGAGACTAGGCAGGACAGAGTTTCAAGTGCCTATCTTGACTGGAAAGCTGGGACAGGAGGTAGAAGGAAAGATGAGTTCCTTGGAAGAGGAGAAGAGGCATAACGTCTGTTGAGTTCGTACCATTCTGGATGAGGATCTGGGAGCGTGTGAAACGGCCATGGATGGCAGCCATATGCAGAGGGCTTTTCCCTTCTTTGCTCTGTGGAAACATGGCAAGGTTAATTTAGTGCAAAACACAGAGAAATGACCTGTTTCCCTTTCAAAGGACACCTCTCTGAGGATAGAAAGATCATATGAACATCTTCTCAGTACCCATTCTTTAAATCCATGGTAAAATCTGAACACCCCAGGAATCATGTGAACAACTCCCCAGGAGAGCTATCTGGATATGGCCAGCAGCTACAGAGCCAGGTCCCTCTCCTTACTAGTCCATGCTTTATCCCTTCAAGCACCTGGTAGTTGACATCAGCCCCATTGTTGACCAATAACTCTAAGCAGAGAGCGCCATTGGTGGAAACTGCAGCCACATGTAATGGCGTAAAGCCCTTGTCATTTGGCTGATTGACATTGGCTCCGGCATTCACCAGCTCAATAGCCACAGCATCCTGGCCCAGGTAGCAGGCGATGTGCAAAGCTGTGTTTCCAAAAGCATTGGGCTCATCGATCTGTAGTATCAGGAATGAAGGTAAGAATATATCAGGTTAAAAAAAAAAAAAAGTAGAAACAACGCATAGTCCCAGAAATCAGACAGCCTCAGCCCCTTCAGTTTTCTGACCCAAAACAATAAAACAATGAGGGCACAATTATATAACATAAGCCTTATTCAAACCCTCTCAACATAGTCTTCCAGCCTCCCAAGTCTATAACAGACTCTGCACCTCCAACTCCCACCCTGAACTCCCAGACCCAGCACTTAGCACCCTGACCTCAGCCCCCATCCGGAGCAGGTACTTCACCACTTCAATCTGGCCACTGGCTGCAGCTGTGTGGAGCAGCCCATAGCCCTTTCGGTCCTTACAGCCGAGGTCTGCTCCACGTGCCACCAGCAATTTCAGGACTTCCAAATGTCCTAGGAAAAGAAGACAGTCTTAAAGAGTTGAAGGGTGAACATAAAGACCCTCAGCTCCTCCCTCCAAAGGCTGCAAGCAACCCTATTGCCTTGCATTGGGAATCCTGAAGGTCAAATTCCTACTTTTTTCTGTATACTTTCTCTCACCCAGAAAAGCGGCCCAGTGCAGAGGCTGCCGTTCCTTTTTGTCACAGACATTGAGGCTGGCTCCCTTGTTGAGAAGTAGGTTCACTGTCTGTATTGGACATAAAAGACACAGAGCCACGTTCATACCCTCAACCTACTTCAGGGCAGAGGCCTCTCATCTCCTCAAAGGTAAAGGGAGCCTAATACGTTTTGCTTCCCAATACTGCTATTCTCAAGCAGAACAATCTGGCAGACTAGAGGGAACAGAGGAGCAGGCACTAAGAGAAGATACCAAATAGATCTGGAAGCTTAAAGAAAATGCATGGGAGTCTCTACAGATGCTCTGGTGGTTCTCAAAATTCTTACATAGAATACGAGCTCTCTCTTTGGAAAAAGGCATGCATATAAACATTTCCAGGTGAGGGGCTGGGAAGGTAGCTCAGAGGTAGAGGGCTTGCCTTGCATGCCAGAGGCCCTGGGTTCGATTCCTAAGCACCACATAAGCAAAAAAGAAAAAAAAGCCAGAAGTGGTGCTGTGGCTCAAGTGGTAGAGCGCTAGCCTTGAACTGAAGAGCTGAGGGACAGCGCCCATGCCCAGAGTTCAGGCCCCACGACCGGACCCCCCCAAAAAAATAAATAAACATTTCCAGGTGACTTCAAAGGTTTTATTAATCTCCTGAAGTCTAAGTCAAGAATTTTTTTTTTGTCTTTTTTGCTGGTGTGGGGTTTGAACTCTGGGCCCAGGCACTGTCCCTCAGCTCTTCAGCTCAAGGCTAGCACTCTACCACTTGAGCTACACTTGGAGATAAGAGTCTCACAAACTTTCCTGCTCCGCCTGGCTTTGAATTGAGTTCCTCAGAACTCAGCCTCCTGAGTAGCTGATTACAGGCATAAGCCACCAGCGCCCGGCTAAGAATTTCTTTTTCTTTTTTTCTTTCTGGTGCTTGAACTCAGGGCCTAGGTGCTGTCCCTTCATTTTTACATTAAAGGCAAGTGCTCTGTCACGTAAGCCACAGATCTACTTCTGGCTTTTTGGTGGTTAAATGGA
>NW_012267219.1:1645831-1648976 GCF_000151885.1 Dipodomys ordii
AGTGGTAGAGCGCTAACCTTGAGCTGAAGAGCTGAGGGACAGTGCCCAGGCTCAGAGTTCAGGCCCACGACCGGACCCAAAAAAAAACCCAAAAAACAAAAAAACTTGCCTATCTGAGCTGGCTTTGAACCATGATTCTCAAGTCAAGAATTTCAAAATAAGGGCTAACGGTATAGCTCAGTGGTAGAGCATTTGTCTAGCATATATTTCAACCCCGGGTTCAATCCTCATAACCAAAACAAACAAAAAATTTTTTTTCTGGGCACTAGTGGCTCACACCTGTAATCCTAGCTACTCAAGAGGCTAAGATCTGAGGATTGTGGTTCAAAGCCAGCCTGGGCCAGAAAGTCCAGTGAGGCTCTTATCTCCAATAAACCACCATAAAACCAGAAGTGGCCGTGTGGTTCAAGTGGTAGAGCGCTAGCCTTGAGCTGAAGAGCTAAAGAGCTGAGGGACAGTGCATAGGCCCAGAGATCAAGCCAAAAAAAAAAAAAAATCATTCTGGTTTGGGTCCAAGTATTTAGTTATCAGAGCTGCTTCTGCGCTAGGCTTAATGACCCAGAAGCAGAAAAAAGTGAACAGGAAGGCAAGAACAAGGAAGTCTGGGCCTAGGTTGCAGTGGTCCTCACCTCAAGATGTCCACTGTGCACTGCATGGTGCAGCGCACTGCGCCCACTCCTGTCGGCCACATTGAGGCTGCTCAACAAGGGTGCCAGAGCCTCAGCACACTTGGTAGCCCGGTTGGCAGCAGCCACATGCAGTGGTGTCTGCCACAGCTTGTCCCGGGCATTCACATCAGCTGAATGAGCCAGCAGCAGCCCCAGCACCTTCTGTGGATGGGCAGGGACAAGAGAGAAGACAGAGGAGAAACAGGAGGTAAAACAAGAAGAGGCAGGAGGAGGAATGGGTCATAATGTCAAATATGGCCCCAACCTCCTGGTACAATCTCTACATTTTCCTAACATACCTAGCCTTTCCATACCTACTTCTCATCTTCTGGATCACCTTAGACCTTAAAACCTTTATTTTCTTGAGGAAAACAGACACCTCGTCCTCTTCCTCAAGCCAACAGGTATCACTCTCTAACCCTTAAAATATCTATACTCACAAATACATCCACCCCAAGTAGCTCCACAAATCCCAATCCTACTTTCAAGAAAAAAGAAATATTCCTGCTAAGTTAACAGCCCAAGTTATCTTCCTTAGCCTGCCCACAGGCACCAAAACCATTTCCATTAGCCCCATAAGCAAATACATACAAGTTCCTCTCCAAAACTCAGACTAAAATGTCCTTCCTAACCATTCCTTTTGGTCTCTACCCCGCCCCCTGGTAGCTGGAGTCAAAGAAGTGATCGACTAGAAGAGGAAGTCACATCTTCCCTCTCTGTGGTTGCTGACACTAGGATACAAGACCCCACTGATGAGATATGTTCAGCTCTTGTGCAGTCAATCTTCATGGTGCATGATAGGTCAGGATGCAACAGATCGCTACTCCTATTCCTCATCATAAGGAAAGAAATCTCAGTGCCCAGAGGGGTATCAGACTCAAGGTGGCCCCCCAGGGAGGGATGAGTCACTCAGGCCTGGCAGCAGAGCCCCCGCAGTCTGCCAGCCCAGTGTTAAGCTCTCCCTGACGTCACATCAGCTGGCAGCATTCAGCCCCCCATACCAGCCAGTTCTAGGGATAGGAGGGAGGAGCCTAGGTCTGGTCTCCACCCTATCTGGAGTAGAACAGTCTGTAGGGCAGAGAATCGAGTTTTTCTAACCCCTAAGTCCCACTTTCATCAACTCCTCCTTTATGGAAGGGTGAAAGGAAGTGGAAGGTTCATACCTCATTTCGAGAGGCAGCAGCACGATGAAGAGGGGTCAGCCACAGTGTGTCCTTAGCATTTACATTAGCACCTGTGGGGATATACAATCCTATTTTGATGGGAGGTGAAGAGGAGGAAGGAAGGAAACTAGTAATCAGGTAGGACCTGAATGTGCATGGAGTAGAACCCCTTTGCCTGGTCCAAACACCAGAATTCCCTTGGAAATGAACAAGGAGCGCTCTCCTCTCTGCTCCTCTCTAGGTGCCACACCTTCCTGATCCCCACTTTCACCTGACATCAGTAGCAACTGGAGGATGGGGACATCGCCTACGTAGGCAGCAGCATGCAATGGGGTTCGTCTCTCTTGGTCCTGGAAATACAGAAGAAAAGGGGAGCAGTTGTGGGGAGAAATTATCCCGAGTCTCAGCTCAAGTCTGAGAGCTCCTGGTTCTGCCTCACAATCTTTTCCCATAGATTCTGCAGCGTCCTAAATCCCAGTGTTGAGAAGGAAAGACCAGCACCTTGGAGGGTGGAGTCGGGGCCACCGGCCACCTTCTCCTTCTTCCAGGAGGGGTGGGGGCGCT
Source organism: Dipodomys ordii (assembly GCF_000151885.1). Classification (NCBI taxonomy): domain Eukaryota; kingdom Metazoa; phylum Chordata; class Mammalia; order Rodentia; family Heteromyidae; genus Dipodomys; species Dipodomys ordii. Next base: position 1,648,227 of record NW_012267219.1, read on the forward strand.
GCAGACCCCGATGGTTCGGTAGAGAACACTGTTTCTGAGCATCCCCAGCCCCGCCACTCAGTGCTCCAAGCCTGACCAGCGCCAAACGCTGAGCAGGCTCCCACCGAGGTAAGGAAGAGCAGAGTCTCCCGTGCCATCGGAGCACGGGAGACCCGGAGCCGCCCCACTGGTGGGGAGGGGTCCCGAATCCCGGAGCCCGGATTCTGGGCTCGCCATCCTCCTCCCAGCTCCCAACTCACCAGCACATTGATGTTCTCCTTCTGCGAGAGGAGGGAACGCACTTCCTCCACATCTCGGCTAAAGATGGCCTGGACCAGGGGCGGCTGCAGGGAGAACCGGCAATCAGCGAGCGGGCCGGAGCCACAGCCGCACCAGGGGTGGGGGGTGGGGGAAGCACCCAGGTTAAAGGGGGGCGTCGCTGGAGGGGCTCCGCTTTGGGGGTTCCAGGCTGCAGCGGATTCCCGCGGCGCCTCCGCCGGACGCCAGGCGCCCCCCCCTCCCCGCTCCCCGCCACCAAGGACAACCCGATCCGCTGAGGGGAGCGCGGCGTGGGGCGGGGCGGGAGCCCCGGGCTCGGGCCCAACCTAGGCCTCACATCCCCGAGCTCGCGTGGCGGTGGCGCCGGGCCGTGGAAAGAGGAAGCCGGGAAGGGCAGGAGGGCTGACCTGGTCCGTGATGCTGAGGATCCCCATGGCCCGGCCCGGGCTCCGTCCGCATCGAGCTCGCGGCGGCGGCGGCGGCGGCTCCACC
>NW_012267219.1:1651488-1654026 GCF_000151885.1 Dipodomys ordii
CCAGGCCCAGAGTTCAGGCCCCATGACCAGACCCCCCCCCCAAAAAAAAAGTAGAGGTGGCTGCACCCAAACCTTGAGCTAGAAGAAGAAGAAGAAGAAGCTGGGCGCCGGTGGCTTACGCCTGTAATCCTAGCTACTCAGGAGGCTGAGATCTGAGGATCACGGTTCAAAGCCAGCCCAGGCAGGAAAGTCCGTGAAACTCTTATCTCCAATAAACCACTAGAAAACCGGAAGTGGGGCTGTGGCTCAAGCAGTAGAGTGCTTGCCTTGAGCTGAAGAGGACAGGGACAGCACCCAAGTCCAGAGTTCAAGCCCCACAACCGCCCCCCCCAATTTTTTTTTTTTTTGAATAGTAGGAGTGGGAGCAAGTGGATCCTTCAAAGAGAATACATTAAGGAAAGAGTGGAGCACAAGTAGATCCTTGTCTTCAATGTCTTTGGGGCTCGGGGGGTGGGGAGTGATTACTGGGACTTGAACTTAGGGCCTAGATGCTGTCACTTTTCTGTTCATTCTACTACTTGAGCTACAGCTCTACTTTTGGTTCTTTGGTGATTATTGGAGATAAGAGTCTCACAAATTTTTTTACCTTGGCTACCTTGGAACCTAAATCCTCAGATCTCACAGCTATGAGTCATCTACTATTTGTTTGGAATTTTTTGTTTGTTTATTTGCTTTGGTATATTTAAGTCAGATTTCACTAGGTAGGCTGTGTTGCTGCAGTGCTAAAATTTAATCTCTGGATCTTGTATTTGTAAGGTAAGTACTCTATTACTGAGCCACACCCCCAGCCAGGATTAAAAATAATAAGCTGGGCATCAGTGGCTCAGGACTGTAAACCTAGTTACTCAGGAGGCTAAGATCTGAGGATTGCGGTTCAAAGCCAGGAGAGTAAGTGAGACTCTTTTATGTCCAATTAACCACCAGAAAACTGGAAGTGGCACTGTAGTTTAAGTGGTAGAGCGCTAGCCTTGAGCAGAAGAGCTCAGGGGCAATGCCCAGGTCCAGAGTTCAAGACCCATGACCGACAAAACAAACAAACAAAAAAGCTTTCTTTTTTGTGTGGGGCTTGAATTCAGTTCCTGGGTGCTGTGTCTTAGTTTATTTTGTTTTGTTTTGTTTACCAGTCCTGAGGCTTGAATTCAGGGAAAAAGCATTGTCCCTGAGCTTCTCTTGTTCGAGGCTAGCACTCTACCACTTGAGCCACAGTACCACTGCTGGCTTTTCTGTGTGTATATATGGTACTTAGGGCTTCATGCATGCCAGACAAGCACCGTACCACTAAGCCACTTTCCCAGCCTTATGTCTTAGCTTTTTCTGCCTAAAGCTGGGGCTCTACTACTTTACCTACACCTTCTGACTTTCCTGCCCAGGTAGGCAGATAGGCTGATAGGCTGGCTGGCTTTTAAACCATGATCCTCAAATTTCAGCCTCCTGAGTAGCTAGGTTTATAGGCAGAAGCCAGTGGCACTTGAAAATTTTAACTTTCTGATGGTAACTGTCTGTATAACTTGCATTGTTTTTAGTTCTAGTCTTCAAAACATGGGAAGAAGAATATTTCTTTTTCTTTTTTTTTTGTCAGTCATGGGCCTGAACTCAGGGCTTGGGCGCTGTCCCTCAGCTCTTCAGCTCAAGGCTAGCGCTCTACCACTTGAGCCACAGTGCCACTTCTGGCTTTTTCTGCTTATGTGACGCTAAGGAATTGAACCCAAGGCCATATGCATGCAAGGCAAGTACTCTACCACTGAGTCACCTTCCCAGCCCTGGAAGAAGCATTTTTGATGATGGGTGAAGAGAAAAAGAGGCTGAAATAGAAACTGAAGGTAGCTGAGGGTCAGATAGGTAAGGGTGTTGGGACATACTCACTTAGCTATTGGGTATGATGGTCCTTCCAAGGGCTAAGCTAGGATACCATGCAGAGAAGGGGAGGAAGGGAATACATGGTCTCTACTGCCCAAAATAGCTCTTGTAACCTGAGGAATTGGAGTCAGGGGTTGATCTTGGATCACGTGCCTGGGTCTGGCACAAGGGTGAAGGTGAAGAGAAATTGCCAGCTTGGCTTTCTGGTAGCTGGAAGTAGGAGGAAGGGCTAGAAGAGTTATTTTTAATATTATCCAGAGCAAGAAAGAGGATTTCCCAATAATGAAAAAAAGAGGATGATGTAGGTAACATTTCTGAAGCTTGGGTGACACACAAGGTGTAACACACACAGTGAGAGGAGGACAAAATTGGCAATACAGCCCTGGCTTCAACTACTCACTTAATATTTGGGTAATCCTAGAAGAATGCCTGCTGTCATTTAAACTTTGTTTTTGTTTTGTCAGTTATGGGGCTTGAACTCAAGGACTGGGCATTGTCCCTGAGCTCTTGTGTTCAAGGCTCATGCTCTACCACTTTGTGCCAAAGCACCACTTCTACTTTTCTGGAGGTTAATGAGAGATAAGAATCTCATGGAGGGGCTGGGAAGATGGCTCAGTGGTAGAGCGCTTGCCTTGCATGCCTGAGGCCCTGGGTTCGATTCCTCAGCACCACATAAGCAAA
>NW_012267219.1:1654834-1659052 GCF_000151885.1 Dipodomys ordii
AATTCCTCAGCACCACATAAGCAAAAAGAAAAAAGCCGGAAGTGGTGCTGTGGCTCAAGTGGTAGAGCACTAGCCTTGAGCTGAAGAGCTGAGGGAAAGCGCCCAGGCCCAGAGTTCATGCCCCATGACCAGACCCAAAAAAACAAAAACAAAAACCAGGAAGTGGCTATGGTTCAAATGGTAGAGTGTTAGCCTTGAGCACAAAGAGGCTCAGGGACAGTGCCCAAGCCAAAATTCAAGCTCTAACAATGGACAAAAAAAGTGATGGTGTCTGTTTCTGAGTTTATTACTTAGTAGGACATACATATTACAAGAGGAAACAAACAGTATAGGATTCATACTTGTTTACATTGAACTATGAATTCAGAGTAAGGTTGAAGGATAGGTTTATTCCTGTGGGAGGTGTGTTTTGAGTTAGTACTTGAAGGACATTATTGATGTAGAACGGTAGGGGCCTGCCAGGAAATTGGTCGTTTCAGATACAGGGAATGAAGTAGGAAAGGTTAAAATGGCAGTAATTAGTTAATCTAATTAGTGGGGGGCTAGCAAGCAAATTGGCTCGGCAGGCCTATTGGGCCTTGGGGATTGTGTAGCCATTAACTCGGTGAATGCAGAGTGCTAATGGTGTCACAGTTCAGTCATATATCCCAGTTCATTTCTGTCTTTACCCAACCAGAGCCCTGTTCCACACTCCAAGCAGCTATCTTGCATGTGCAAACCCTTAGTCAGAGGAGGTGGCACCGGACACGAAGGTGAGGTTGCAAAGAATAAACTGTCCTTCAAGGTCATATTCTTATCTGAGGGTGACTCCATGGTAATGGGGGGAGGGGAGTAAGGAGTAAGGACATAACAGACCTTCCCTCCAGTGCTAAGGGGGTAATATGTTAGGAGAGTAAGATTGTTATTCTCTGACTTGAGGTTTTCTATCCCTTGGTGGGTGGAAGAAAAGAGATAAAAGGAAAGATGACAAAATATATTTATTTATACACATATATTTATTCACACACATATATTTATGCATTTATTTATTGTGCTGGGTGTTGAGCCCAGGGCCTCATGCATGTAAGGCAGGCACTCTACTATTTTGTTGTTATTCTTGGCCATGGGACTTGAACTCAGGGCCTGGACACTTTCCCTGAGCTCTTTTGCTCAAGGTTAGCATTCTACCAGTGCCACTTCCAGTTAATTAAGGTAAGTTTCACAGACTTTCTTGCTTGGGCTAGCTTTGAACTGAGATTCTCAGATCTCAGCCTCCCAAGTAGCTAGGACTGCTTGGTGTGAGCCACTAGCACCCAGCACTCTATTTTTTTTTTTTTTTTTGGGTCCGGTTGTGGGGCCTGAACTCTGGGCCTGGGCGCTGTCCCTCAGCTCTTCAGCTCACGGCTAGTGCTCTACCACTTGAGCCACAGCACCACTTCCGGCTTTTTTCTTTTTGCTTATGTGGTGCTGAGGAATCGAACCCAGGGCCTCTTGCATGCAAGGCAAGCGCTCTACCACTGAGCCACCTTCCCAGCCCTAGCACTCTATTATTAAGCATACCCCTAGCCCAATAATGGTTGAACTAGTAGTACTAAGTGCTATGGAGGAAGTAAAGATTGGTTTGTTTTTGTGCTTGTACTCTCACTTGGCTTTTATGCTCAAACTGGTGTTCTACCACTCGAGCCACTTCCAGCTTTTGGCTGGCTAACTGGAGATAAGAGTTGGAGATTTTTCTGCCTGGACCGGCTTTGAGCCTACATCCTTATAGCTCAGATTTCTGAGTAGCTAGGCTTATAGGCATGAGCCACCAGTGCCTGGCTCCATCTGTCTTAAGATGTCCTTCTTCTGGGGGGGGAAGGAGGGGAAGGAGAAGGATTGGGATTGGGGGGGAGGGGGGAGGCTGGGAAGGGATGTGAAGGGTAAACCAAAGGAGGAGGCTGCAATGCTTGGTAAGAAATGTATGCATTATCCTGCCCATGTAATTGTAACCCCTCTGTACAGTATGTTCACAAATAAAATAAAATTAAATTAAAAAAAAAAAGATGTCCTTCTTCTGGGGGGGGAAGGAGGGGAAGGAGAAGGATTGGGATTGGGGGGGAGGGGGGAGGCTGGGAAGGGATGTGAAGGGTAAACCAAAGGAGGAGGCTGCAATGCTTGGTAAGAAATGTATGCATTATCCTGCCCATGTAATTGTAACCCCTCTGTACAGTATGTTCACAAATAAAATAAAATAAAATTAAAAAAAAAAAGATGTCCTTCTTCTACTCTACCATGGAAGACTTTTGATTGCTCTTGCACCCAACTAAATCCAGTATCTTTCTAATTGCTGATTTTTCTTCCCTTCTTTTGCTTTTTTTTTTTTTCACCCTGGGGCTTGAACTCAGGGCCTAAGCACTGTCTCTGAGCCTCTCTGTGCTCAAGTCTAGCATTCTACCACTTGAGCCACAGCGCCACTTCTGGCTTTTTCTGCTTATGTAGTACTGAGGAATCAAACTCAGGCAAGTACTCTACCACTAAGCCACATTCCCAGCCAATCTTTGCCACTTTTATCAAAAGCAATTGTTCTCTTTTTGTGTGTATGTCGACTGTGGGTCCTGAACTCTGGGCCTGGGCACTGTCCCCCAGCTCTTCAGCTCAAGACTAGCGCTCTACCACTTGAGCCAGAGCATCATTCTGGTTTTCTGGTGGTTAATTGGAGATAAGAGTCTCATGGACTTTCCTCCCTGGGCTGGCTTTGAACTCTGATTCTCAGATCTCAGCCTCTTGAGTAGCTAGGATTACAGGCATGAGCCACCAGCACCTGGCTCTCTTTTATTTGGTGGTAGTGGATTTTAACTCAAGGCTAGACCAGGTACTCTACCACTTAAGCCACACTCTCAGGCTCCTGAGTAGTTAGGATTACAGGCGTGAGCCCCACCCTTTTTTCCATAAATTATTATTATTATTGGTGGTAGTGATGGTGATGGTGGTCATGGGGCTTGAACTCTGGGCTTAGGTGCTGTACCTGCACTCTTCAGCTCAAGGCTAGCGTTCTACCACGTGAGCCATAGTGCCACTTCCGGTTTTCTGGGTGGTTAACTGGAGAGAAGAATCTCACAGACTTTCCTGCCTGAGCTGGCTTTGAACCACAATCATTAGATCTCAGCCTCCTGAGTAGCTAGGATTACAGACATGAGCCACAGGTGCCCAGCTATTATAGGTAAACTTTTTTTTTTTTTGGTTAGTTGTGGGGCTTGAATTCTGGGGCTGGGTGCTGTCCCTTAGCTCTTCAGCTCAAGGTCAGCACTCTATCAACTGAGCCACAGCCATTTCCAATAAACTTTATTGCCAGTCCTGGGGATTGAACGCAGGACCTGGGCACTGTCCCTGAGCTTCTTTTGCTCAAGGCTAGCACTCTACCACTTAGGCCACAGCGTCACTTCTAGCTTTTTCTGTTTATGTGGTACCCAGGAACCGAACACAGGGCTTCATGCATGCCAAGCAACAGTCTACTACTAAACCACATTCCCAGCCCAAACTTTTTTTCATTTCATATTTTATATAGATGCAAGGGAAGCCAGGCACTGGTGGCTCACACCTGTAATCCTAGCTACTTAGGAGGCTGAGATCTGGGGATTATGGTTCAAAGCCAGCCCTTATAGGATAAAGTCCGTGAGACTGTTCTCTCCAATTAGCCACCAGAAAACCGGAAGTGGTGCTATGCCTCCAGTGGCAGAGTGCTTGCTATCTTTGAGTTGAAGAGCTCTGGGACAGCACCCCGGCCCAGAGTTCAAACCTCAGGATCGATAAAACAAACGAACAAACCCCAAAACAAACAAAAAACAAGGGAGTTTTGCGTGCACAAATCCATTTCTAAGTACGTTTCTTGGTCCTAATGACCACTCTTGTCATTATCCTTTCTCAAACCTGCCTTATCAAGTTACCTTGTCCTATTTTCACACATGTATATAAAGTACATAAATTTTTATTAAAAGAGAAAATCATGTCACTCTGGAGTCACAAATTCAAGGTCCGCTTAGGTGACTGGGTGAGACCCTATGTCCAAAAAACAAACAAGAAGACAAAACAAGCTAGGTGCTGGTGGCTTTCACCAGTAATCCTACTAGGGAAGCTGAGATCTGAGAATCTCGATTCAAATCCAGCCCCGGAGCAGGAAAAGTCCTGGAGAAGCTTATCTCCAATTAACCCCCAGAAAACAGGAAGTAGATCTGCTCGGAGGCAGTGCCCAGGTCTCGAGTT
>NW_012267219.1:1659875-1662632 GCF_000151885.1 Dipodomys ordii
CTCGGCCCCGCCCCCCGGCCCTCCGCGACCAATGAGGTGAGAGCGAGGCGCCGGGCGTCCGCGCCGCGGGGCAGGGGTCGCCTGGCGCCCCCGGAGTTCCACGGTGGGGGGTGGCGGCCCTAGGTGGCTGGCAGCGGCGGTGTCTTGGGAGCTAGCGTAGAGCTTTGGAGAATGCTTTTACAAGTTGTACCCTCGGGGTACGGTGCCACCCCACCTCTTGTCCCTTGTTGGAGATGTGCTGTTAACTGGGCTGGAGGGGCTGGGAGAGAGAAAAAAAGAGAGAGAGAGAGAGAGTGTGTGTGTGTGAGTGTGTGTTCCTTGACAGCTTTTGCTTTGAGCAGAATCGCCCAAAAGCGACAGTGTCTTTGCATACTCCCGTTTTTTCCAGCCCCACCCCTGGCCCTGTCCTTAGCTGCCCTCGACCTTTTGCACTCGTGACTGCCTGGCCAGGGAGCTGGGAGAGCCGCAGCAGGTGCTGGAGGGGCAAAGCTTGTCTGGACGACCTTCCTCTGGGATGAACCCTTCTTCCCTTGCATCTGGAAATGATCGGCTGCAAAAAGAGAAGAAAAAAAACATCGTGACGTTGCCTTTCCTTTGCTTTTGGCCCTAGGTTTCTGATTTCCTGCAGCCTCCTCTTGCCCCGGGCTGCCCAGGTCTTGGCAGCTGAGGCTGGCCTACCTCCTTGTCGTTCCTTCATGGGTTTTGCAGCCCCTTTCACCAACAAGCGCAAGGCTTACTCAGAGCGGAGGATTATGGGGTGAGCATCCTCCTCTTCCCCTCCACTTAACCATGTCTAGGTACAGCGTAAGGGCACAGATAATTAAGATTCATACTTGGGACTTTTTTTTCCCCTATCTTCTGCCAGCCTTCTTCTTGGTTACTGTACATGTATTTTAGGCGAAATAAATCTAGGGTTGGACTATAGCAAAGATATGTATTAACCCAACAGAGTAGGTTAGGATGATAGTTCCTGCCCATAATACAGGCAAGCAGGATTGTGTTCAAGGACAGCCTGGACTACATAGCAACTCCCTATCTCAAAAAACAAACAAAAAAACCCACAACCCTCCACCCCCCCAAAAAAATCCCAACAACAAAAACAGAAACAGGTTATTACTTCTCTGATGATCCTTTCAAACATTTTATAAACACAATGGAATAATATCTTATTGACCAATTTGTTATGTGCTAGCAGCAAGACTGCCTAGGTATTTTACATAAATTTCCCTCATTCCTTACAACAAACCTATGAACCAGGTATTGTTAGCTCCATTTCATAGGTAAGAGTAGAGGCATAGGTTTTACCTAGGTTTATAGTTAGTTGTAGAGCTAGGATCTGATCCTGTGTGATAGCCAATAAGAAACTCCTCTAGAAGTCTCTCTTGTGTTCAAAATAATGTGAAATTTTGCAAACCTTAAAACAGTTTAACACCAGAGACATGTAAGTTTGCATTTGGCAAATCTTTAGTTCCTAAAGTTGTGTGGTTAGCTGGCAAAGGCAGGTGTTGAGGACCAGTGACAAATAGGAATCTGACCCAGCTGGCAGTTCCTTGGCCTCTCTGTGATCCTTTTCCCCTAGGTTCTCAATGCAGGAGATGTATGAGGTCGTGTCCAATGTCCAGGAGTATCGAGAGTTTGTGCCATGGTGTAAGAAGTCTCTGGTGGTATCTAGCCGTAAGGGTCACCTGAAAGCCCAGTTGGAAGTCGGCTTCCCACCTGTCTTGGAGCGCTATACCTCTGCAGTTTCTATGGTCAAACCTCACATGGTCAAGGTGAGGCCTGTTTGGGACAGGATATTTTTTGTCCTCCTTAGCAATTCACATTTAAGGGCTTTTTTTTTGGGGGGGGACATTTCTTAAAATTATTTTATCTCAGATTATTTACCTAATAAATGGGCACCTGTGGCTTATACCTGTAATCCTAGTTTTGAGGAGACTGAGATCTGAGGATTGCAGTTCAAAGCTAGTCCAGGCAGGAAAAGTCTGTAGGACTCTTTTTATTTGCCAGTTCTAGGGCTTCAACTCAGAGCCTGGACACTGTCCCTGAGTTTTTTTGCTCAAGGCTAGCACTCTACCATTTGAGCCACAGTGCCACTTCTGGCTTTTTCTGTTTATGTGATATTGAGGAATCAAACCCAGGGTTTCATGCATGCTAGGCAAGCACTGTGGCAATAAGCCATATTCCCAGCCCTCCATGAGACTCTCACCTTCAATAAACTACTCACAAAAGGTCAGAAGTGGCACTGGAGTTCAAGTGGTAGAATGCTAGCCTTGAGCACAAAGAGGCTCAAGGACAGTGCCCAGGCCCAGGACTGGTAAAAGAATAAATTTAAAAAAATCAGAGGGGAAGGAAGGGAAACAACTTTATTTTTATGGTATGGGGGATCCAACCCAGGGCCTCACACAAGGCCAAGTGAGTGCTCCAGGAAGCTATATCCTAACCCTTTCTTTTCCACCTCCTATACTAAGTAACTAGCTAGCTGATTGTCTTATTCTAGGCTGTTTGCACTGATGGCAAGCTCTTCAACCATTTAGAGACTATTTGGAGATTCCGCCCTGGTATTCCTGCCTACCCCCGAACCTGCACTGTGGACTTTTCGGTGAGTCAAGCAGCTTTGTAGATCTAGGATTAAATATGAGGGAAGAGCTGTGTCAGTGTGGAATTCTTTTTTTTTTTTGGGGGTCCGGTCGTGGGGCCTGAACTCTGGGCCTGGGCGCTGTCCCTCAGCTCTTCAGCTCAAGGCTAGCGCTCTACCAC